>NW_021205189.1:0-1183 GCF_002162155.2 Triticum dicoccoides
AATGTTATCTTCAGAAGTGCCAGGCAAGCAAAACCCCCTTGTTCATTCCGATAAAATCCCACTCTCTCGCTCCTGCTCTCTTTTACTGCATTAGGACAACATCGATTCATCTGTTACTTGCTGCGGTAGCTGAACCCCTTTATCCTTTGCATGACCTGTCATTCCACAGTAAATAGATGAAACCCACTAGCATGAGTAGGAGTTGTTTGAGCCCTGTTGTGCCTACTCATTCATGTTTGTTTGTCATGCCTGCTACTGCTTAGAGTTGAGTCAGGTCTGATTCATCGGGGATGAATCAGAGGTGTGTGAACATGTCCTACTGTGTGTGAGCTAAGTGTGTGAACACGATTTGATAAAGGTAGCGGTGAGAGGCCATGTAGGAGTACATGGTGGGTTGTCTCATTGCAGCCGTCCTCAGGAACTGAGTTCTGTGTTTGTGATCCATGATTCAGCTACTACCATGCATTGGGCCCGAAACCAATGGACCCTCTCGGCTTCTTAATCACCCTTGTCCTCTGTCCAGGAGTTGCAAGTAGTTTCTGGTGTTTGTAGTATGCTGGAGGCCGTGGACAGCGCTCACCATAGGGGTGGGCTGTGATGCGGTAGGCACGTGGCACGGTGTACCGGGCGCCCGTTTGGTGTCTCGGGAACCCTGTTCACATCGTTTGGGGCTGTGAGCGAAACTCCGGCCGGATCTCCTCATGGATGGAACCCGAATAGGCGATAGACCTGGACTAGAGACTTAGGTGATTAGGTAGGTCGTGGCCGACACCCACGTTGGGCTTCCGCTTGAAGGTTGCCGAGTACATGTCGTGTAAACGGCGGTAAGTGGTGAGAGCGTGTGTGAAGAAGTACACCCCTGCAGGGTTAACCTAATCTATTCGAATAGCCGTGTCCACGGAAAAGGACCTCTGGGTTGCTTATATCAGTTCATAGACAAGTGAAAGTGGATACTCTAAAATACGCAAGATAAGCGTGAGTGCTATGGATGGCGTTCTCGTAGGGAGACGGGAGCGGATCCATAGTGGTGTATTGATATGGTGAATATGTGGACTCGTGTGCGCCACCTCAAAAAAGTTACTCGCAGTCGTAGTTCAGGATAGCCACCGAGTCAAAGCTGGCTTGCTGCAGTTAAACCCCACCATCCCTTTGTTGATAATGATGCATATGTAGATAGTTCTGA
>NW_021205190.1:0-1899 GCF_002162155.2 Triticum dicoccoides
TTTGGATGAGTACTCACGGTTGCTTTTCTCCCTCTTTTCCCCTTTCCCTTCTACCTGGTTGCCGCAACCAGATGCTGGAGCCCTGGAGCCGTACGCCACCGTCGACGATGAACCCTACTACACCGGAGGTGCCTACTACTACGTGCAGCCCGCTGACGACGACCAGGAGTAGTTTAGGAGGATCCCAGGCAGGAGGCCTGCGCCTCTTTCGATCTGTATCCCAGTTTGTGCTAGCCTTCTTAAGGCAAACTTGTTTAACTTATGTCTGTACTCAGATATTGTTGCTTCCGCTGACTCGTCTATGATCGAGCACTTGTATTCGAGCCCTCGAGGCCCCTGGCTTGTATTATGATGCTTGTATGACTTATTTATGTTTTAGAGTTGTGTTGTGATATCTTCCCGTGAGTCCCTGATCTTGATCGTACACATTTGCATGCATGATTAGTGTACGGTCAAATCGGGGGCGTCACAAGTTGGTATCAGAGCCGACTGCCTGTAGGAATCCCCCTTTCCAACTCCTTGGCCGAAGTCGAGTCTAGTCGTTGAAAAACTTTTACTAACATGGCTGTGTGGCCCATGGGCCCACGTCGCCATCGGGAGGTATTAGGATCTTTTATTCCTCGACCTTTACTCTGGGATTCTGAACCCTCTTCTATTCGGGTTAAACGATTTTTACTAAAAACTTACTTTAGGTTTTCGAAAATACTTTCTCCCGGAGAGCCCCTTCAGTCCAGATGGTCACCGACTGCACCAGAAGATTTCGGAGATACTCTTTGATATTCTCTCGAGACTTTGTGCCCATCACTTTTGCTATTCCCGACCACCGATAAATCCTTATGGATAACTACTTACACTTGCCATTCTTACGATCATTCCCCATTGTTCTTGTTATTACAAGATACCCGAAGTTTTCTCTATTGTTCCGAGAATACTTCGTGCCTACTGCCTAGCAGTTCTTTGCCACATGAATACCCCTTCGAATAAATCCTCGCACTTGTCGAGTATCCGCTCATCCCTAGTTGTTCATGTGTTTCACAAGAGTGTTCGAAATAATATTCGATCTTCCGAAAATGCTTTGGGGCCTTTGGCTCTTGAAATTCTTGCTTGCTTGCATTATGGTTAATCCCATAAGTCTCGTAGTCTTAATGACATTCCTTGTCATTATCATTTTGAGTCTGTTGACTCAATATTCTGCGAATACACGCAATCATCATTGATCCTTATAAATTACCTTTCCGGCTGAGCTTCCATTCTTTTAACTGGAATTGGTTCTCGACCAATCCAATTGTCGTTGATTGTACCCTAAGTCTATTCAACTTATCCATCCCTAATCAGAGCATTGCTTCTGATCCCTTGAATTGGAAATCATAATTCCTTTGCATTTGACAATTGAGTTAGTCAGTTGTTTCTATAATTTGATCTCCTTGCATTCTTCTTCCTCTAGTTGAGTACCGATACTCGTATCAGATCCTTTGTGGACCATCAAGTCCTTTGTTGGATTGTTATCCGACAGTGTCCTTCACATTTGATCACTTTGTGAGTTCTTCCCCTGATACATGATGCCCTTGTTAAGTTGTATCCTCTGCTTGGCCAACCATGCTCTACTTTCGAGCTTGTGTTATTTACTCTTGAAACTTGTGGTATACGTTTCTAAGAAGCCCCTGTGGGTTGAACATATGCCTTCTCTAAACCGTGTGAACCCGAAAGTTTTCACGAGTCATACTCTTCTGGTGCTTCACCAGATAAAATTTCAACACTGCATCTTCATCGAACGTGAGAAGTGAATGAAAGGTTATGCATTGGAGAAGTGGGAGTCGACCTTGAACTTGTGTTCATGCCCATGGACACGATGTAGATCTTATCATTAAAGCTTCTTTTAAATAAATTATTCCTTTGGTA
>NW_021205191.1:0-997 GCF_002162155.2 Triticum dicoccoides
TGTCGGGGCTGGTAGGGGCGGCGGGCGCGGCGACGGTGTCGGGGCAGTGGCTCGGCGGCGGCGACGGCGAGCTGGACCAGCCTGACGGCGTCGGGCAGGGCTCGGCGGCGACGGCGACGAGGAGCAGAGGCGTCGGGGCGAGAAGGAAAGAAATGGGTTTTGGCGAAAACTGCTAAGTCCTGTATATATAGCAAGAGCATTGGTCCCGGTTGGTGGCTCCAACCAGGACTAATGCCACCTTTAGTCCCGGTTGGTGCCACCAATCGGGACCAAAGGCCTCTTTTCAGCAGCCCAAAGGGCGGGAAGCGGCGGCCTTTGGTCCCGGTTGGAGGCACCAACCGGGACTAAAGGGTGGGCATTGGTACCGGTTGGTGCCACGAACCGGTACCAATGCACCCCCTTTAGTCCCGGTTGGAGCCACCAACCGGGACCAAAGGCCCCTGTGCTGCCCGCATCGCGGCCAAAGTTTAGTCCCACCTCGCTAGTTGAGAGGAGCGCGCAGTGGTTTATAAGCCCCACTGTCGCACCCCTCTCGAACTCCTCTCCACTGCAGGCTTACGGGCCTACTTGCTACTGCTTTGCCTGATGGGCCTTCTGGGCCTACTGCGGGCCTGAATCCTGGCCCATAGTAGGGTTTCAAGTCGTATTCAGGCCGTGGGGGGCCAGTAGGAGGCATTTTTTTGTTTTTTTGTTTTCCTTACTTATTGTTGCTATTTTTATTTTTTTTCTAGTTTTTTTGTTTTGTTTTCTGCATTATTTATTTTCTTTTGTTTTTTGCTTTATTTTTTAATTCTTTTTGCTTTTAGTTTTAGGAAAATTATAAACTTTCTGTTAGTGCCATTACTTCTCAAATTTGATTTTTTTTGTTTTTTTGTTTTCTTTCTTGCTTTATTTATTTTATTTTGTTTCTACTTACAACAAAATACTTATTGTTGTTTTTTTGTTTTGTTTTCTGCATTATTTATTTTCTTTTGTTTTTTTGCTTTATTTTTTAATT
>NW_021205192.1:0-1423 GCF_002162155.2 Triticum dicoccoides
AGTAATAACTTCATAGTTAGCAATGATGTACTAGTTTTAGAAGTATGCAAAAGATGCACGGATGTAGTAATAGTAAAAATCTTACCAGGGTATCTCCATGGTAGTTACCGTAGTTGAACACATGCACTAGTGGCACGTATTTACCATAATGTTGAGGAGTTTGATTGTGGATATTGTAATTCTCAATGTCAGTACAAAATCCGACCAGATGATTTTTCTCCTTGTAAGTTGTTAATTCGGAGCCATCGATGTAGTGGGTTTTGTCTACCATCTCCCGCACATTCTTTGAACAATAAAAATAAGCTGTCAATGGAAATAAGCTGTCAACTATTTTGAAATAAACAATATAAATTAGCTAATAACTATGTTTGAGAAACTCACATAGCGGTAGAACTGGAGGCGTATCAACAAGGACCCAAATTTCCATATTGTCTTAGTTGATGTCAGGATTACCAAGATCCACGGTGATAAGCATACCCTCATCAAAACCATACATCTTGCAAAATGCTTCCCAATTTTTGCAACCAAAATGGGTTACGCTCTCAGAATTATATAGATTTACTTCAAAGTCCACATCGTGATTAATCCTTAGGTGAATTTTCTTTGTTTCAGAAATTTCATGGTCCTCAAAATCCATCCTCTCCAAGACATAGCGTCTTGCATGGCATGGGATAAGCTATACTCGAATTGTAAAAGATGAAAATTACACGTTGAAATACTTGAAGTCATGCTTAATTATGAAAATAACACTTGTCGTTGTTGTGTACCATTTCAACTTTGAAGGTCTCCTCGAGCTTAATGCTGAAGCGCCGATCATCGTCCAGGTGAGGCATGTCGCACAGACCTCGATCGTCGTGGCACCAGTCGCACTCCCCCTGGAGACTTTTGTCGTCCGATGACGACATATCCTACGTTCATAATTCAAAACTACATCATTTAGGGTTTGTCGACACCGAGGCATCCTTAAAGCTAAGCTTTTATCATTTAGGGTTTGTCGATGCCGAGGCAGCCTAAAAGCCTAAGCTTTCATCATTTAGGTTCTTATCGACACTGAGGCACCCTAAAAGCCAAGGTTTTATCATTTAGGGTTTGTCGACGCCGAGGCACCCTAAAACCCTAAGCTTTCATCATTTAGGTTCTTATCGACACCGAGGCACCCTAAAATCTATGGTTTAATGCAGCAAGAATAAAGGGGCAGTCGATCCTACTTAATTAAGTACTAAGATACCCTGGCCCATGCATTAGTCGCAAGTACCCCATATGTCCTATTTTTAGCAAAGTCATGCTAAAATTCACGGAAAATTTCAGCATGACCTTTGCTAAAAATAGGACATACGGAGTACCCGAATTTGCCAGAACAGAAGTTAATCGACATTCCGGCAAACTCAAGGGCCTCTCGGGGTACCTGCAAATTCATCACGAC
>NW_021205193.1:0-939 GCF_002162155.2 Triticum dicoccoides
ATGATATTAATATCTGAAAATTTGAGAGCTATCAAAGATGCAAGGAAAACAAGTCTGTCGACTTGGATTTCATTTCCATAACTTACCCTGGAGGTCTGCCATCTAGAACCAGGAGTAGAAATTTCCATAGTGGATGGCATGTCACAAAATGCGGTGTTATGCAAACGAGCATAGTTCTCGGATATAAATGAATGAGAGGCTCCGGTATCGAAAAGAACAGATGCCGGGTGGCAATTAACAAGGAGCGTACCGAGAACGACGTTGGGATCCTCTTGAGCTTCTTCGGCAGAGATACAGTTGACATGGCCACGTGTAGCGGTGGCCGGCTTGGCGTGGAACACTTTCCCTGTCGGCTTGCCACGGCCAACAGCTTTAGCAGATTGGTTGGGGTTGGTCTGGGGACACTCACGCATATAGTGGCCAGATTCCCCACACATGAAACAAGTCACGGAACTGGTACGTGGAGGAGCATTGTTGGTTGGACCCCCATAGGGCTTGGCTGGTGCAGACTGTTGAACGGGGCGAGGCGCCTGGAAGGATGGCCTCGGTGTGAACCTGGGTGGCAGGGCGGTGTTGGGCACCCACACGCGGCGCTTCTGAGGACCAGCACCGGATGAGGAACCCATGTCACGGCCATGCTTGCGTGTTGCGTCATAATCAGTCTGACCAGTCTCAGCACTGATGGCCTTGTTAACAAGTTTCTGAAAAGATGTGCACTCATGCAGACGGAGGTCGCGGCGAAGCTCAGGACTAAGTCCCTTACGGAACCTTGCTTGCTTCTTGGCATCAGTAGAAACTTCCTCAGTTGCATATCGTGCGAGGTTACCGAACTCCCTGCTGTAAGCATCCACAGAGAGTCGGCCCTGAGTGAAACTGCAAAATTCCTCACGTTTACGGTCCATGAGACCCTCCGGAATGTGATGTTCACGGAAAGCCTCG
>NW_021205194.1:0-1039 GCF_002162155.2 Triticum dicoccoides
TGGGGGGGCGAGTATCGCAACCTCAACTCTTTCTTTCAGTCGCTTGGGATAGCTCATCGTTTAGCATGTCCACATACACATCAGCAGAATGGTTCAGTCGAACGTAAGCATCGTCATATTGTTGAAGCTGGTCTTACTCTTTTGGCCCATGCATCTGTTCCGTTTCGGTTTTGGAGTGATGCTTTCACCACTGCATGCTTTCTCATCAACCGTACTCCTACTCGTGTTTTAAACATGAAGACTCCCATTGAGGTTCTCCTTAATGAACAACCTGATTATACCTTTCTCAAGGTATTTGGGTGTGCTTGCTGGCCGCATCTTCGTCCATATAACAAGCGCAAGCTTGAGTTTCGTTCTAAGAAGTGTGTTTTTCTTGGCTATAGCTCTCTTCATAAAGGTTACAAATGTCTTCATGTTCCCACTAATCGTGTCTATATATCTCGGGACGTCGTGTTTGATGAGCATGTTTTTCCCTTTGCCAACCTTCCAGTGTCCACTGTCGAACCACCATCCCTGCATTCATCCTCTGTTGCTTCTGACCAATTTGATGATGTTGCATACTCTCCTTTGCTGTTACCTAACCATGGTGCACGAACCGGACGTGGAGCTCGTTTGGAGCTGTTGGAGGATTCACCATCATCATCGTCGTCTTCTGGTGGGCACGTCGATCGCCCTATGTTGCATGGCATCGATTCGCGTGCCCATGCATGGTCACCCGACGAGCCCGTCGCGCCGAGCATCTCCACTGCTCGGTCCGTTTCGCCAGCGGCCGCCGAGTCGCCCGCGGCTCGGCCCGTCACGCCGTCTTCGCCTGCGGCTCGGCCCGTCACGCCGTCTTCGCCCGCGGCTCGGGTCCTCACGTCGCCTTCATCAGCGGATCGGCCCGCGACACCGGCCGCGCCACGGCCCACTATGCCGAGCTCGCCATCGGCCCGGTCTGTGATGCCGGAGTCGCCAGCTGCTTCGTCTGCTCTGCCGGTTTCGCCGGTGGGTCGGCCTTCTTCGCCAACCGAGTCCGAGGCTACCGTGACTGGCTCCT
>NW_021205195.1:0-1072 GCF_002162155.2 Triticum dicoccoides
CATTCATGCCTTGCCTCGGTCAAGGATAGTGACGCGAACACCGTGTTCTTCCACCAGCAGTGCTCCTATCGACGACAGAAGAACAAGATCCACACCCTCACCTTCGAGGGCTGCATACTATCTGATCACGCTGGCATGGCTGAGGCTGCATACATCACTTTGACGCTCTGCTTGCCACATATGTTGCGCGTGACATCTCCCTGGACTTGTCCCAACTGATCACGCTAGCGGATGTCCTGCATGATCTTGACGCCCCGTTTGAGGAAGCTGAGATCAGGGACGCCATTAAGTGCTTCCCTACCCATAAGGCGCCTGGCCCCAACGGCTTCACTTCTGAGTTCCTCCGCGCCTTTGCTGGGGTACGGTCAAGAAGGACCTCACCGATGTCTTTGTGCAGCTGCACGCTCTGCATGGCCGTGGCTTTCACCACCTAAATTAGGCACTGCTCGCCCTGCTTCCTAAGACGACTTTGGCCTCGCCTCGCTGGAAGAACGATCGCCCGACAGCTTTCATGCCTTGCCTCGGTCAAGGATAGTGACGCGAACACCGTGTTCTTCCACCAGCAGTGCTCCTATCGACGACAGAAGAACAAGATCCACACCCTCACCTTAGAGGGCTGCATACTATCTGATCACGCTGGCATGGCTGAGGCTGCATACATCACTTTGACGCTCTGCTTGCCACATATGTTGCGCGTGACATCTCCCTGGACTTGTCCCAACTGATCACGCTAGCGGATGTCCTGCATGATATTGACGCCCCGTTTGAGGAAGCTGAGATCTGGGATGCCATTAAGTGCTTCCCTACCCATAAGGCGCCTGGCCCCAACGGCTTCACTGCCGAGTTCCTCCGCGCCTCTGCTGGGGTACGGTCAAGAAGGACCTCACCGATGTCTTTGTGCAGCTGCACGCTCTGCATGGCCGTGGCTTTCACCACCTAAATCAGGCACTGCTCGCCCTGCTTCCTAAGAGGACTTTGGCCTCGCCTCGCTGGAAGAACGATCGCCCGACAGCATTCATGCCTTGCCTCGGTCAAGGATAGTGACGCGAACACCGTGTTCTTCCACCAGCAG
>NW_021205196.1:0-2056 GCF_002162155.2 Triticum dicoccoides
AAGAAAAAAAGAGTTGAGTATCATATCATGATACCGTATCATAATAAATGCTATGACACTATGTGTCATGCATGACAATAAATAAAATAATATATGATACTAAGCATTAGGAAGGTAGTATCATACACTAGTATCATATGCATGATACTAGTATATGATACTCCCCATTACAACCAGCCTTAGGGGAATTTCAAAATGAATGCATATTTAACGCATGCGCACACACGCCTATATTCTATTTTTTTAATACATATGCATCTTGTAGGTGAGTTACAGATTATTTAATTTTATAAAAGAATACCTTCATTTTTGCGCTAGAAAAAGCGGACCCGCAATAGCAAATTGCAGGTCCAATTATCAGCATATTTGTTTTCTGTGTAACACAGGAATAAAAATATGCATTAAAAATATTACATAGTTCAAACACGTATATGTTTGATGTACAAAAAATCACGATATTATTTTAGATTTTAAAATATTATTTGCAATTTTTTGGTAAGCCGAGCTTCGTCGAGTCGGGTAGCTATTTTGAATTTCTGACACACGTGTGTGTGCGTGCGCACACTATTGGAAGGAAGGTAGATGGCACCATAGATTTTGGGTTGGTGTAGGGGAACTATTTTTTTTATCCTTTTCTTTTTTGCATTGGTGAGATTGGTTGACTGGATAAATTTGGTTGCACTTAGGGCTGAACATATAGATGAGTTTCTTTTTCCTTTCTTTCTGGAATGTTGTAACTGTTACTCCGGATATCATTTTGCTCTTTCTTTTTCTATTGTACGGATGGTTAACAAAATTATGATGCTGACATTTTACTCTTTGGCATGTTATCACACCGCCTTAGTTTGCAGCAGAGATTGTGTGCATGCTTTTAATTTTCCTTTTATGTATATAAGGAATTTGCGCATGTTTGGGGAGTTTTGGAGTTCTGCAAAAGTGAAGTCAAATAGTTTTTTTACAGTATATAATAATTTTGAGAATTTGAGATCTGCAAAAAACAAAAAATAATATTGGAGCACATACTTTTATTTTCCTTTTATATAAGGAATTTGCGCATGTTTGGGGAGTTTTGGAGTTCTGGAAAAGTTAAGTAGATATTTTTTTTAGATTATATAATAATATTGAGAATTTGAGATCTGCAAAAAACAAAAATAGAAATTGGAGAAGTGGGGTATCGATCCCCATACCTCTCGCATGCTAAGCGAGCGCTCTACCATCTGAGCTACATGCCCATGTTGACTTAAACAATTAGCAAAGCTTTTCACCTTTAGTACAATCTCAACAGTTTCGAGATATAGTTGCAGCAGCGTCCTGTTGTGTGCGAAAACGTATGCGATTTTTCTTACATTGTTCTTCTCTAGATATTCATAAACATGACTGCGAATATGATATCATTGAATTATGATGTATGACCAGCAAGGGACTATGTCCTGAATGGAAAACCTGTTGTGTGATCTTCATGAGGACACAAGTCAGGGGAGCAGAACCGGCCAGTTCGGCCGCCCGCTCCCGGCAAACAAAACAAGGGATTGCAGTTTGGCAAAGTCTCCATTATGAAAAGGCCGGCCAGTAGGAAAATGGCCTTATCCCTTTCTTTCTCAGGGAAAAAAAATAGTTTTTTTAGGGGTGATACCATTACTTTATTTAAGAACCAAAGCTCGGAATGTCATCCGATATTACATTCAAGATACATTCTGGGGGAACACCATACCAGATATTACACAACTCATCCCCAACTCCAACCTTAGCTAACTTATGCGCAGCTGCATTTGCTAATCTACTAACCCACGAGACCTTAAAATCCACCCGAGAGTTCAGCATCTGCTTAATTTACCGAATCCAAGGACCCGCCATGGAGAGATCCTGATGATCAAGCTTGATCTTGTGCACAACAGATTTGCAGTCCAGCTCAACATGCACTCGATCAAAGTTCAGGTTAATAGCTACCTGCAGTGCCTCCTTACATGCTAGTATCTCAGTAGCCTCCGGTTCAGAAATGTGGGGGAAGTGATGAGAGAGGCCGGCAATAAACGCACCATTATGATCTCGAAGCACA
>NW_021205198.1:0-1642 GCF_002162155.2 Triticum dicoccoides
GTGGGCTTGGGACAGACTAGGCACAGTGGCACGGTGTACCAAGTGGCACCCGGATGGTGGGCTTGGGAACCCTGCTCACATCGTTTGGGGCCGTAAGCGACACCCCGGCCGGATCTCCTTGCGGATGGAACCCGAATAGGCGATAAACCTGGACTAGGGACTTGTTCGGTTAGTCAGGTCGTGGCCGACTCCCTCGCCCGGCTTCCGCTTGAAGGTTGCCGAGGTACATGACGTGTACAGGGCGATAAGTGGCGAAAGCGTGTGTGAAGAAGTACACCCCTGCAGGGTTAACATCATCTATTCGAATAGCCGGATTCCTCGGATATGGAAACTTGGACCCCATTGCATAGTTCATAGACAAGTGAAAGTGGATACTCTAAAATACGCAAGATAAGCGTGAGTGCTATGGATGGCGTTCTCGTAGGGAGACGGGAGCGGATCCATAGTGGTGTATTGATATGGTGAATATGTGGACTCGTGTGCGCCACCTCAAAAGAGTTACTTACAGTCGTAGTTCAGGATAGCCACCGAGTCAAAGCTGGCTTGCTGCAGTCAAACCCCTCCACCCCCTTGTTGATAATGATGCATATGTAGATAGATCTGATGTAAGTCTTGCTGGGTACATTTGTACTCACGTTTGCCTATTTTATGTTTTGCAGAGAGACTTCAGTCTCACTAATAGTTCCGTGTGGACTTCGACGTTTAGCTTGTTACCTCAGCTACGATCTTGTGCCTCGGCAGGATCTGGTAGATAGTCAGGCTTCTCAGCCTTTTTCATTTATAGATGTCTATACTCAGACATGATAGCTTCCGCTTGTGCTTGATTTGTATGCTCTGAGTGTTGGGTCATGAGACCCATGTTTGTAATATCTCGCTCCTCGGAGCCTATTGAATAATTACTTGAGTTGTAGAGTCATGTTGTGATGCCATGTTGTATCTGCACATATCGAGCATATTGTGTGTATGTTGTTGAAATGCTTGGTATGTGTGGGATCTGACTATCTAGTTGTTTATCCTTAGTAGCCTCTCTTACCGGGAAATGTCTCCTAGTGTTTCCACTGAGCCATGGTAGCTTGCTACTGCTCCGGAACACTTAGGCTGGCCGGCATGTGTCCTTCTTCGTTCCTGTGTCTGTCCCTTCGGGGAAATGTCACGCGATGAATACCGGAGTCCTGTTAGCCCGCTACAACCCGGTTCACCGGAGTCCTGCTAGCCCAGTGCTACAGCCTGGATTTACTCGCTGATGACCGACACGTTCGATGTTGGGTCATGGATGCCTGTCCCTGTAAGTTTGTGCCACTTTGGGTTTACGACTAGCCATGTCAGCCCGGGCTCCTTACCATATGGATGCTAGCGACACTATCATATACGTGTGCCAAAAGACGCAAACGGTCCCGGGCAAAGGTAAGACGACACCCGTGGGAATACCGTGCGTGAGGCCGCAAAGTGATATGGGGTGTTACATGCTAGATCGATGTGGCATTGAGTCAGGGTCCTGACAGCTTTGGTATCAGAGCTTGACTGCCTGTAGGTTTACCAAGCCAAACTGGTCGAAGTTGAGTCTAGAAATTCTTTAGCTATATAAGGGAATTGATTGTGGGATGGAACGTAAGGCTCTTTTTACTCCTTACACCTTATGCCT
>NW_021205199.1:0-1056 GCF_002162155.2 Triticum dicoccoides
AACATGGAGATGTTGTTCCTTGTTGGAACATGTTTACTTGTTGGGATATCACAATATATCTTATTTAATTAATGCATCTATATACTTGGTAAAGGGTGGAAGGCTCGGCCTTATGCCTGGTGTTTTGTTCCACTCTTGCCGCCCTAGTTTCCGTCATATCGGTGTTATGTTCCCGGATTTTGCGTTCCTTACACGGTTGGGCTATAATGGGAACCCCTTGACAGTTCGCCTTAAGTAAAGCTTCTCCAGCAATGCCCAACATTGGTTTTACCATTTGCCACCTAGCCTTTTCTTTCCCTTGGGTTCTGCAGACTCAAGGGTCATCATTTTTTTAACCCCCCCGGGCCAGTGCTCCTCTGAGCGTTGGTCCGAACTAGAGCCCTGTGCAGCGCCCCCTCGGGGAAACTCGAGGTTTGGTTTTAGTTGTACGGATTGCTCATTTGAGTGTGCCCTGAGAAAGAGATATGTGCAGCTCCTATCGGGATTTGTCGGCACATTCGGGCGGTGTTGCTGGTTTAGTTTTACCCTGTCGAAATGTCTTGTTGTACCGGGATACCGAGTCTGATCGGAACATCTCGGGTGGAGGTCTATTCCTTCGTTGACCGTGAGAGCTTGTGATGGGCTAAGTTGAGACACCCCTGCAGGGTATTATCTTTCGAAAGCCGTGCCCGCGGTTATGGGCAGATGGGAATTTGTTAACGTCCGGTTGTAGAAAACCCGAAGTTGACCTTATTTAAAATACATCAACCGCGTGTGTAACCGTGATGGTCTCTTCTCGGCGGAGTCCGGGAAGTGAACACGGTGTTGGAGTTATGCTTGACGTAGGTTGCTATAGGATCACTTCTTGATCATACTTTTATCGACCGTGCTTTGCCCTCTCTTCTCGCTCTCTTTTGCGATTGTAGCCACCATATATGCTAGTCGCTTGCTGCAGCTCCACCTCATTACTCCATCCTTCCTATAAGCTTAAATAGTCTTGATCTCGCGGGTGCGAGATTGCTGAGTCCCCGTGGCTCACAGATACTTCCAAAACCAGTTTGCAGGTGCCTATGTTAC
>NW_021205200.1:0-1058 GCF_002162155.2 Triticum dicoccoides
GCTCTTGTTCGGACTTTAGAAACATGGCAACATTATTTATGGCCCAAAGAATTTGTTATACATTCTGATCATGAATCTTTGAAACATATTAAAAGTCAAGCTAAACTGAATCGTAGACATGCTAAATGGGTTGAATTCATTGAGACTTTCCCTTATGTCATTAAACACAAGAAGGGAAAAGAAAATGTTATTGCTGATGCATTGTCTCGTCGCTATACTATGCTTTCACAACTTGACTTCAAAATATTTGGTTTGGAGACCATCAAAGATCAATATGTGCATGATGATGATTTTAAAGATGTAATGCAGAATTGTAAAGAAGGAAGAATGTGGAACAAGTTTGTTGTTAACGATGGATTTGTGTTTCGTGCTAACAAGCTATGCATTCCAGCTAGCTCCGTTCGTCTTTTGTTGTTGCAGGAGGCGCATGGAGGAGGATTAATGGGACACTTTGGCATGAAGAAGACGGAGGACGTACTTGCTACACATTTCTTTTGGCCAAAGATGAGACGGGATGTTGAGCGTTTTATTGCTCGCTGCACTACATGTCAAAAAGCTAAGTCACGACTCAATCCTCATGGTTTATATATGCCTTTGCCTGTACCTAGTGTTCCTTGGGAGGATATATATGGACTTTGTTTTAGGTTTACCTCGAACAAAGAAGGGGAGGGATAGCATATTTGTTGTCGTGGATAGATTCTCGAAAATGGCACACTTTATACCATGTCATAAAAGCGATGATGCTGTTAATGTTGCTGATTTGTTCTTTCGTGAAATTATTCGCTTGCATGGTGTGCCAAATACTATTGTTTTAGATCGTGATACTAAATTTCTTAGCCACTTTTGGAGATGTTTATGGGCTAAGTTGGGGACTAAACTGCTTTTTAGTACTACTTGTCACCCCCAAACTGATGGACAAACTGAAGTAGTCAATAGAACGTTGTCTACTATGCTTAGGGCTGTTTTGAAGAATAATAAGAAAATGTGGGAGGAATGCTTGCCTCATATTGAATTTGCTTATAATCGTTCATTGCATTCTACTACTAAGATGTGCCCTT
>NW_021205201.1:0-1450 GCF_002162155.2 Triticum dicoccoides
AGTAAAGTACGATTACGACGTTCGGACACACCATTACATTGTGTTGTTCCAGGTGGCATGAGTTGCGAAACTATTCCACATTATTTCAAGACCAAACTCATAACTCAAATATTCGCCTCCACGATCAGATCGTAGAAACTTAATTTTCTTGTTACAATGATTTTCCACTTCACTATGAAATTCTTTGAACTTTTCAAATGTTTCAGACTTATGCTTCATTAAGTAGACATACCCATATCTGCTCAAATCATCTGTGAAGGTAAAAATTAACGATACCCACCATGAGCCTCAACACTCATCAGACAGCATACATCAGTATGTATTATTTCCAATAAGTCAGTAGCTCGTTCCATTGTTCCGGAGAATGGAGTTTTAGTCATCTTGCCCATGAGGCATGATTCGCAAGCACCAAGTGATTCATAATCAAGTGATTCCAAAAGCCCATCAGCATGGAGTTTCTTCATGCGCTTTACACCAATATGACCTAAACGGCACTGCCACAAATAAGTTGCACTATCATTATCAATTTTGCATCTTTTGGCTTCAATAATATGAACATGTGTGCTACGTCTTGAGCTTGTGTTGGTTTTCCTTGAAGAGGAAAGGGTGATGAAGCAATAGTAGCATAAGTATTTCCCTTGGTTCTTGAGAACCAAGGTATCAATCCAGTAGGAGGCTCCTCAAAAGTCCCACGCACCTACACAAACAAACAAAGAACTCGCAACCAACGCAATAAAGGGGTTGTCAATCCCTTCACGGCCACTTGCGAAAGTGAGATCTGATAGAGATAGTATGATAAGATAAATATATTTTTGGTATTTTATAATATAGATGCGAAAAAGTAAAGATGCAAATAAAAGTAGATTGAAAGCTTATATGATAAAAGATAGACCCGGGGGCCATAGGTTTCACTAGTGGCTTCTCTCAAGATAGCATAAGTATTACGGTGGGTGAACAAATTACTGTCGAGCAATTGATAGAAAAGAGAATAATTATGAGATTATCTAGGCATGATCATGTATATAGGCATCACGTCCGCAACAAGTAGACCGACTCCTGCCTGCATCTACTACTATTACTCCACACATCGACCGCTATCCAGAATGCATCTAGAGTATCAAATTGACAAAAATAGAGTAACGCATTAAGAAAGATGACATGATGTAGAGGGATAAACTCAAGCAATATGATATAAACCCCATCTTTTTATCCTTGATGGCAACAATACAATACATGCCTTGCAACCCTTACTGTCACTGGGTAAGGACACCGCAAGATTGAACCCAAAGCTAAGCACTTCTCCCATGGCAAGAAAGATCAATCTAGTAGGCCAAACCAAACTGATAATTCGAAGAGACTTGCAAAGATAACTCAATCATACATAAAAGAATTCAGACGAGATTCAAATATTTCTCATAGATAAACTTGATCATAAACCCACAATTCATCG
>NW_021205202.1:0-1555 GCF_002162155.2 Triticum dicoccoides
AACAAGGTACGGATATGACCAAATACTTGGTAAGGATTACCCAGTCACAAACCAAATATCCGCGGAAGAAATACTAGAGCTACATGAATTCCCACCTATGAAACTCCCGAAATTCTCTCGGTTATGCAATCAGGTGTTGGGGATACAGGGGAAGCATAAAATCTCACCCAAAGCTAGCAAATCCTACATCCAGTTGTATCCATCCTTCAACACATAACCAAGAAACCTTCGTAAATCATTTACCTCAACCTTCGAAAAGCATCCGTTATACGAGTTATGGAAATACTCCCGAACTCCTGCCCCAGTACTGGGTGGCGTCGAGGTTATCTCACCAACAACTGCATAAAAGAGATTTTCGATGTCGGCAAAACTCAGGTATTCCAGAACTGCAACGATATAATTGTGACGACAACACCTCGGAGCTCAACTCCCCGGGACACTGCCACAACCCCTAAATGTCAGGAGGCACCAAGAACAATGTTCTCGTCACAAAACCATTAAAACGATTCCAAGACACCCGCGTGATCCTAAATATTTTTTAGTGAAATTTGAGAAGAGAAGAGTCAAAACTCTACGTCAGGATGCCTCACCAGAGCGACGAAGGGACCAAGGAGTAAAAAGAATCCTACTATCCAATATATATGATCCTAAATGACTCAAAACATTTTTCTAGACTCAACAATACGAGCGATTCGATCAAGCAGGGGGCTCCTAAGTCGGGGAAGGCTCTGATTACCAACTTGTAACGCCCACGATGCGGCTATATCTCCCACGTGTCGAAGCACGACTTAGAGGCATAACCGCATTGTAAGCATAGTCGCAAATGGGTAATTTTCATACAACCCATGTAATGAATAAGGAAAAGAGGTACATAGTTGGCTTACACTCGCCACGTCACACAATAGCATAAATATCATTGCATTCATCTAGATACAATCATGGTCGGACTACGGAATCAAAATAAAGAACAACCCCAAATGCAACTAAGTCCCCGATCGCCCCAACTGGGCACCACCACTGATCGTCTGGAAAGGAAACATAGTATCGTCCTGAGTCCTCATCGAACTCCCACTTGAGCTCAGTCGAATCTCCTGGAATGGTATCATCGGTCCCTGCATCTGGTTTTGAAGTAATCCATGAGTCATGGGGACTCAACAATCTCACACCCTCGCGATCAAGACTATTTAAGCTTATAGGAAGGGTAAAAGGTGTGAGGTGGAGCTGCAGCAAGCACTAGCATATATGGTGGCTAACATACCCAAAAGAGAGCGAGAAGAGAAGGCAAAGGCACGATCGAGAGACTATGATCAAGAAGTGATCCTAGAACAACCTACGTTCAAGCATAACACGAGACCGTGTTCTCTTCCCGGATTCCGCTGAAAAGAGACCATCATGGCCACACACTCAGTTCATTCATTTTAATTAAGTTAAGGTTCAATTTTTCTACAACCGTACATTAACAAATTCCCATCTGCCCATAACCGCGGGCATGACTTTCGAAAGTTCAAAACCCTGCAGGAGTGTCCCAACTTAGCCCATCACAAGCTCTCACGGT
>NW_021205203.1:0-4983 GCF_002162155.2 Triticum dicoccoides
CCCCCCCCCCCCAATCCTAGTTGGACTAGGATTCCCCGAGGGGGAAAGAGAGAGAGGGGGCCCGGCACCTCTCCTAGTCCTAATAGGACTAGGGGAGGGGGGAGGCGCGCGGCCACCTTGGGCTGCCCCTTTATCCTTTCCACTAAGGCCCATGAAGGCCCATATGGCTCCCGGGGGGTTCCGGTAACCTCCCGGTACTCCGATAAAATCCCGATTTCACCCGGAACACTTCCGATGTCCAAACATAGGCTTCCAATATATCAATCTTTATGTCTCGACCATTTCGAGACTCCTCGTCACGTCCGTGATCACATCCGGGACTCCGAACAACCTTCCGTACATCAAAATGCATAAACTCATAATATAACTATCATCGTAACCTTAAGCGTGCGGACCCTACGGGTTCGAGAACAATGTAGACATGATCGAGACACGTCTCCGGTCAATAACCAATAGCAGGACCTGGATGCCCATATTGGCTCCTACATATTCTACGAAGATCTTTATCGGTCAGACCGCATAACAACATACGTTGTTCCCTTTGTCATCGGTATGTTACTTGCCCGAGATTCGATCGTCGGTATTCCAATACCTAGTTCAATCTCATTACCGGCAAGTCTCTTCACTCATTGTGTAATACATCATCCCGCAACTAACTCATTTAGTTGCAATGCTTGCAAGGCTTAAGTGATGTGCATTACCGAGAGGGCCCAGAGATACCTCTCCGACAATCGGAGTGACAAAACCTAATCTCGAAATACGCGAACCCAACATGTACCTTTGGAGACACCTGTAGTACTCCTTTATAATCACCCAGTTACGTTGTGACGTTTGGTAGTACCCAAAGTGTTCCTCCGATAAACGGTAGTTGCATAATCTCATACTTATAGGAACATGTATAAGTCATGAAGAAAGCAATAGCAACATACTAAACGATCGGGTGCTAAGCTAATGGAATGGGTCATGTCAATCAGATCATTCTCTTAATGATGTGATTCCGTTAATCAAATAACAACTCTTTGTTCATGGTTAGGAAACATAACCATCTTTGATTAACGAGCTAGTCAAGTAGAGGCATACTAGTGACACTTTGTTTGTCTATGTATTCACACATGTATTATGTTTCCGGTTAATACAATTCTAGCATGAATAATAAACATTTATCATGATTATAAGGAAATAAATAATAACTTTATTATTGCCTCTAGGGCATATTTCCTTCAGTCTCCCACTTGCACTAGAGTCAATAATCTAGATTACACCGTAATGATTCTAACACCCATGGAGCCTTGGTGCTGATCATGTTTTGCTCGTGGAAGAGGCTTAGTCAATGGGTCTGCAACATTCAGATCCGTATGTATCTTGCAAATCTCTATGTCTCCCACCTGGACTAGATCCCGGATGGAATTGAAGCGTCTCTTGATGTGCTTGGTTCTCTTGTGAAATTTGGATTCCTTTGCCAAGGCAATTGCACCAGTATTGTCACAAAAGATTTTCATTGGACCCGATGCACTAGGTATGACACCTAGATCGGATATGAACTCCTTCATCCAGACTCCTTCGTTCGCTGCTTCCGAAGCAGCTATGTACTCCGCTTCACATGTAGATCCTACTACGACGCTTTGTTTAGAACTGCACCAACTGACAGCTCCACCGTTTAATGTAAACACGTATCCGGTTTGCGATTTAGAATCGTCCGGATCAGTGTCAAAGCTTGCATCAACGTAACCTCTTACGATGAGCTCTTTGTCACCTCCATATACGAGAAGCATATCCTTAGTCCTTTTCAGGTATTTCAGGATGTTGTTGACCGCTGTCCAGTGATCCACTCCTGGATTACTTTGGTACCTCCCTGCTAGACTTATAGCAAGGCACACATCAGGTCTGGTACATAGCATTGCATACATGATAGATCCTATTGCTGATGCATAGGGAACATCTTTCATATTCTCTCTATCTTCTGCAGTGGTCGGGCATTGAGTCTTACTCAATTTCATACCTTGTAACATAGGCAAGAATCCTTTCTTTGCTTGATCCATTTTGAACTTCTTCAAAATTTTGTCAAGGTATGTTGTTTGTGAAAGTCCAATTAAGCGTCTTGATCTATCTCTATAGATCTTAATGCCTAATATGTAAGCAGCTTCACTGAGGTCTTTCATTGAAAAACTCTTATTCAAGTATCCCTTTATGCTATCCAGAAATTCTATATCATTTCCAATTAATAATATGTCATCCACATATAATATCAGAAATGCTACAGAGCTCCCACTCACTTTCTTGTAAATACAGGCTTCTCCAAAAGTCTGTAAAAAACCAAATGCTTTGATCACACTATCAAAACGCTTATTCCAACTCCGAGAGGCTTGCACCAGTCCATAAATGGATCGCTGGAGCTTGCACACTTTGTTAGCTCCCTTTGGATCGACAAAACCTTCTGGTTGCATCATATACAACTCTTCTTCCAGAAATCCATTCAGGAATGCAGTTTTGACATCCATCTGCCAAATTTCATAATCATAAAATGCGGCAATTGCTAACATGATTCGGACAGACTTAAGCATCGCTACGGGTGAGAAGGTCTCATCGTAGTCAATCCCTTGAACTTGCCGAAAACCTTTTGCGACAAGTCGAGCTTTGTAGATCCATTTATTCTCAATTGCTTGCCGATCATCGGGCAAGTCAACCAAAGTCCATACTTTGTTCTCATACATGGATCCCATCTCAGATTTCATTGCTTCAAGCCACTTTGCGGAATCTGGGCTCACCATTGCTTCTTCATAGTTCGTAGGTTCATCATGATCGAGCATCATGACTTCCAGAACGGGATTACTGTACCACTCTGGCGCGGATCTTACTCTGGTTGATCTACGAGGTTCAGTAGTATCTTGTTCTGAAGTTTCATGATCATTATCATTGACTTCCTCACTAACTGGTGTAGGTGTCACAGAAACAGTTTTCTGTGATGTACTACTTTCCAATAAGGGAGCAGGTACAGTTACCTCGTCAAGTTCTACTTTCCTCCCACTCACTTCTTTCGATAGAAACTCCTTTTCCAGAAAGTTTCCGAATTTAGCAACAAAAGTCTTGCCTTCGGATCTGTGATAGAAGGTGTATCCAATAGTTTCCTTTGGATATCCTATGAAGACACATTTCTCCGATTTGGGTTCGAGCTTATCAGGTTGAAGCTTTTTCACATAAGCATCGCAGCCCCAAACTTTCAGAAACGACAACTTTGGTTTCTTGCCAAACCACAGTTCATAAGGCGTCGTCTCAACGGATTTTGATGGTGCCCTATTTAACGTGAATGCGGCCGTCTCTAGAGCGTATCCCCAAAACGATAGCGGTAAATCAGTAAAAGACATCATAGATCGCACCATATCTAGTAAAGTACGATTACAACGTTTGGACACACCATTACGCTGAGGTGTTCCGGGTGGCCTGAGTTGCGAAACTATTCCACAATTTTTCAAATGTACACCAAACGCGTAACTCAAATATTCTCCTCCACGATCAGATCGTAGAAACTTTATTTTCTTGTTACGATGATTTTCAACTTCACTCTGAAATTCCTTTAACTTTTCAAATGTTTCAGACTTATGTTTCATTAAGTAGATATACCCATATCTGCTTAAATCATGTGTGAAGGTGAGAAAATAACGATATCCGCCATGAGCCTCAATATTCATCGGACCATGTACATCTGTATGTATGATTTCCAACAAATCTGTTGCTCTCTCCATAGTACCGGAGAACGGTGTTTTGGTCATCTTACCCATGAGGCACGGTTCGCAAGTACCAAGTGATTCATAATCAAGTGGTTCCAAAAGTCCATCAGAATGGAGTTTCTTCATGCGCATTACACCGATATGACCTAAACGGCAGTGCCACAAATAAGTTGCACTTTCATTATCAACTCTGCATCTTTTGGCTTCAACATTATGAATATGTGTGTTACTACTATCGAGATTTAACAAGAATAGACCACTCTTCAAGGTTGCATGACCATAAAAGATATTACTCATATAAATAGAACAACCATTATTCTCTGATTTAAATGAATAACCGTCTCGCATCAAACAAGATCCAGATATAATGTTCATGCTTAACGCTGGCACCAAATAACAATTATTTAGGTCTAATACTAATCCCGAAGCTAGATGTAGAGGTAGCGTGCCAACTGCGATCACATCGACTTTGGAACCGTTTCCCACGCGCATCGTCACCTCGTCCTTAACCAATCTTCGCTTGATCCGTAGTCCCTGTTTTGAGTTGCAAATATTAGCAACAGAAACAGTATCAAATACCCAGGTGCTACTACGAGCATTAGTAAGGTACACATCAATAACATGTATATCACATATACCTTTGTTCACCTTGCCATCCTTCTTATCCGCCAAATACTTGGGGTAGTTCCGCTTCCAGTGACCAGTCTGCTTGCAATACAAGCACTCAGTTACTGGCTTCGGTCCAGGTTTGGGTTTCTTCTCTTGAGTAGTAACTTGCTTGCCGTTCTTTTTGAAGTTCCCCTTCTTCTTCCCTTTGCCCTTTTTCTTGAAACTAGTGGTCTTGTTAACCATCAACACTTGATGCTCCTTCTTGATTTCTACCTCCGCAGCTTTCAGCTTCGCGAAGAGCTCGGGAATAGTCTTGTTCATCCCTTGCATATTATAGTTCATCACGAAGCTCTTGTAGCTTGGTGGCAGTGATTGAAGAATTCTGTCAATGACGCTATCATCTGGAAGATTAACTCCCAATTGAATCAAGTGATTATTATACCCAGACATTTTGAGTATATGCTCACTGACAGAACTGTTCTCCTCCATCTTGCAGCTATAGAACTTATTGGAGACTTCATATCTCTCAATCCGGGCAGTTGGTTGAAATATTAACTTCAACTCCTGGAACATCTCATATGCTCCATGACGTTCAAAACGTTGTTGAAGTCCCGATTCTAAGCCGTAAAGCATGGCACACTGAACTATC
>NW_021205204.1:0-1494 GCF_002162155.2 Triticum dicoccoides
TTTTTGGAATATATAGTTGAGTCAATGTTCTATTTGCTTTCTTAGTGCTAGTTTAGTTTCATTTTGTTGAATAAAATAACATATACCTCTGCTTCACCAAGTTCTTTAGTTTTTTTGGTGGTGAAAATAACACCAGACCAAGTTCAGAAACTACTTCACTACATCAAGTTCAGAAACTAGACTAATGAATCAAGATGAGAAACTACACTGGTACATCATGCTCACAAATTAATCTTGTGCAACAATTTCAGATACTATTCAAGTGCACCAGGTTCAAAATATATTCTAGTGCATCTACTTTGAGGAACTGCACTAGTGCATCCATTTTCACAAACTACACTAGTACATCTAGTATGAAACTAGTCTAATAAAATTTCGAGGGAGCAGTATTGATGAATGGAAGAGGGTGAATGAGTAGGATTTTTCACCATTTTGTGGCCACAGCAATGTGGTACACGAGGCAGAGACCCTCCACGCAGAACTGCAGAACTGCTGCCATCTGCGGAGGTTCATCATCTTTGGTAAACTCCACATCAACATCGATGATGTGGGGATACGAGCCGCATGCGCTCCTCCTGATCCAAAACATCATCTCGTCGGCCTTGTCTGGTTCGCTGGTGCAGACGACCTCCGTCGTCTCCTTGCCATGGAGCTCAACCCCTTTGAGGGTTACGGTGTACTCGCGCTTCTAACCGAGAACGTGAACGACGTTGAGGTTGCCGCTCTGGTCAGACGTCTGGCCACAATGACGCTTGGCAGACGCTTCCTCCGCCATTGCCCTCCTCCTGCGACTGCGGGCTTCGAAGAGAGATGTTTGTGGGTTGTTTGTAGAAGAGATGGAAGCGGCAATGGAGGTTCTCGGAATGAGGCAGTGATGTAGTCGATTTGGGGCTTTTTCACGCTTGGGATGGGGACGTGGGGGAGGTGGTTTATGTGTAGGACGTGGGGGTAGTGGTGGTGGGGCGCAGTTGCAATCCGACGTGGCAACCGCGCTCTGTGCACTGCTGGGTGCGTGTGCATCTGTGTTTAGTCCCACCACGGGCCTGCATCCTGGCCCATATCACTGGGTTTGTTGTCGTATGCGGGCCGTGGTGTGCGAAATATCATGTTAGGTAGGTGGGCTTTTTTTCTATAAAATCTTTTTTTGCCTATGTGACATGTTGACTTATACTAAAATAACACTTCCTTTTTTTAGGTACACATGTCTTATGTGAAAAGTTTAAGTTTGATAACAATTAAAAACATTTAAAACCTTACCACATTGGCTTTCTTGGACATGTGTAAAAAGTTTAAGTTTGAAAACAATTGAAAAACATGTAAAACCTTGCATCATTGAATTTTAATTTTAAAATAAATTTGAAATATTGCAGTTAATTTGTAGACCATCTCTAAATCAAACCAAATTTGTTTTACATTGTCACATACATGTGACAAACATTGTTATTTACAGATCATGTGTGCAAAAACTGAGGTGATTTAGATGTGGTCGAAAAA
>NW_021205205.1:0-810 GCF_002162155.2 Triticum dicoccoides
TCAAATGCTTTTCAATTTCATGGTCTTATAGCTCAAAATAATCAGTAAATGCATGAAAAATAACAAATGAAGTCAGAAAGGGTTGAAAATTGATGATGTGGCTTTGAATAGTGCATTTTGAACAAAGAAAAACTATGGAGTTCAAATAAGTTCAAAAAAATGAAATCCCTCTGTAACAGACGAGTTTCGTGATGAAACCCTGATACTTCGAAAGAGATTGTCCATTTTGTACACGAAGTGCATCCAGTTTTTGCCGTAACCCTCTCTACTTTCTTGCACATGCTATGTGGGTGAAATGATGATACCATGCCAACTTTCAACCTTTTCAGAGTTCATTTCAAATGCTTTTCAATTTCATGGTCTTATAGCTCAAAATAATCAGTAAATGCATGAAAAATAACAAATGAAGTCAGAAAGGGTTGAAAATTGATGATGTGGCTTTGAATGGTGCATTTTGAACACAGAAAAACTATGGAGTTCAAATAAGTTCAAAAAAATGAAATCCCTTTGTAACAGACGAGTTTCGTGATGAAACCCTCATACTTCGAAAGAGATTGTCCGTTTTGTACACGAAGGGCATCCAGTTTTTGCCGTAACCCTCTCTACTTTCTTGCACATGCTATGGGGGTGAAATGATGATACCATGCCAACTTTCAACCTTTTCAGAGTTCATTTCAAATGCTTTTCAATTTCATGGTCTTATAGCTCAAAATAATCAGTAAATGCATGAAAAATAACAAATGAAGTCAGAAAGGGTTGAAAATTGATGATGTGGCTTTGAATGGTGCATTTTGAACACAGAAAAACTAT
>NW_021205206.1:0-794 GCF_002162155.2 Triticum dicoccoides
AAAAAAAAGATAATAGAATAAATAAATAAATAAGTAAAAAAATAAAACAATAAATATAAATAATTAAATTAAAATGATTTAATAAGATTATTAATTAATTAATTAATTAATTAAGTTAATTAATCTGGTTTAATTAAATTAATTAACTAGTTAAGTTTAATTAAACTGTAATTAGATTAACCTAAACCCTAATTAATTTAATTAGAGAATGACAGGTGGGTCCCACTGGACCCACATGTCAGGGTTGACTCAGTCAACCCCTGTTGACTGCTGACGTCAGCATGACATCATGCTGACGTCATAAATACATTTTTTTCGAATTAATTAAATAAATAATTAAATTCCAAAATTATTAAAATCTTTTAAAAATCATATCTTTTAATCCGTAACTCGGATTAAAATATTTTCAACATGAAAGTTGCTCAGAACGACGAGACGATTCCGGATACGCAGTCCGTTCGTCCACCACACCCCCCTAACCTATCGAACCCGCAACTTTCCCCCTCCGGCTCCCCTGCCCGAAAACACGAAACACCGGGAATACTTTCCCGGATGATTCCCCCTTAACCAGTACCACCTCATACCACGTTAGGGCACGCCTAGCATCGCTTCTTGACATGTCATGCATCGATATGCATCTGTTTACTTGGTATTCATTGTTTCTTCCCCCTCTTCTCTCCGGTAGACTACGAGACCGACGCTGCTGCTGCCCAGTTCGACTACGGAGTTGACGACCCCTCTCTCTTGCCAGAGCAACCAGGCAAGCCCCCCCTTTGATCACCAGATATCGCCTA
>NW_021205207.1:0-1242 GCF_002162155.2 Triticum dicoccoides
ACCACTTGATAGAGGCGAGGGTGTCCCGATCTTTCGATGAGATGATAACTATCGATTTGGTGGAGACGACTTTGATGATCCGACTACAAACGTGCACGACGTTGCGCCTTAGCAATCGCTAAACCAATCTCCTGAGGTTACTGACGATGCCGGAAGCACGGTCAGCCTGACCACGAAGGTCTATTCCTGCAAGCAATCGAAGAACGAGCAAGAATATGATAAAGCAATCTGAATATTGCAAATATATATGAGGTATTGATAATGGTGGGGATCCGTAAGCGGTCTTGGTCTGGTCGTTGGACACAAACGAAGTACACGAAGTTGCGTTGGCTAACTTTTAACTAAACAAATCCCTAGGAAAAAGCTACTAGATGGATCTACTTATATAGGAGCAAGGGGTGGCGGCCAAGGAGGTGGGAGGATGTCCCAAGGCAGCCTAAAACTAACCCTAGGTCGTACAAGGCTCATGGGCCCAAGTGGAGGTGATGTAACACCTTTGGACTTGTAGTTTGACTCGGATTCTGCTGCAGCATCAGATTGTTTCGTACACAACTCAACGCCCCGGACGAATTTGAAGGTGATTCCAATTGGGTTGGAAGGTGCACGAAATCTAGTTTCCAACAAAAAAAGAATCACCCAATTCGGAGTCCGTATGAAAAACTTGTGTGTGTTTTGAGTCAGGTATGTCTGTGCAGTCCGAATCTGAATCCAGAACGTGAGAGACTTGGACTCTATCTTCTCTTGGGCCAAAAGTGACGTGAAAGAATTTTTTGGATAGCAAATAAACATCTCTTTCTTCCTTATCTTTATATGTGGATTGTACAAATGTCCCATACACCTGTAATTAGACAAAACACAAAAGTGTGTGAAGTATTTTTGTTCTGGATAACATAAATAGATTATTGAATAGTTTGCACTAGAAATCACCTGACAAATATGCATATATGCAATATTTTTGGTCATATCCAAGGTAGTCATGTCCTCATCATCCTCCCCTTCTTGAAAATAAAGCCGTCCTCGGCGTTGCTTAATCTGAAATGTGGCTAACAAAAGAGATAAGGTGTACATGTTGTATATGTATATGTCATCCATTTTTACTTCCCTTGATTTTTGCATATATGACACATGAATAGATGAGTAACTTGCATAGTTCATAAAATCTAAAGCCAAAAAATTAGCACAAGAAGTAGAAGGCATGAAAATATTGCAACTCAGTTTGCACATATAAGTGAAGCTCTTATT
>NW_021205208.1:0-1102 GCF_002162155.2 Triticum dicoccoides
TATGGCAGCGGTGGTGGTAGCGGTGGTAGTATATGGATATGGATCGGTGGTGGTATATGGACACGAATTGGTGGTGGTATATGGATACGGATTCGGTGCGGTGGTGGTAGATGGCAGGGGCGATGATGATGGTGCGGCGGCGGCGTGACAACTTATGACCAGAACTCGAAACTCTAAAAGACTAGACTCTAAGACCAGCAACTAGACACGACGATGCAACCGCAAATTCAACAAAGCAAAACCCTAAAAAGATTATGCAAGGCTCAGATTGGTTCGGATATGATGAACTAACCCTAATTTTTTTTTGTGGCTTTTTCGTGGACTATAGGTATGAAGAACAGACTCGATCTAAACTACGAAAAAACTGTAAAATCTCACCGAGCAACCTGGAAATCTGATACCACTTGATAGAGGCAAAGGTGTCCCGTCTTTCGATGAGATGGTGGATTTCGCTTTGGTGGAAGTCGACTTTGACGATCCGACTACGAACGTGCAAGGACGTCGCGCCTTAGCAATCGCTAAACCAACTCCGAGAGGTTATTGACCACGCCGGAGCACGATCAACCTGACCACGAGGGTCTGTTTCCTGCAAGCAAACGAAGAACAAGCAAGAAACTAAGATTGCAATCTGGATATTGCGAATATAAGATGAAAGCTTTATTGATCAAGGTGGGGTTCTGTGACGCCTTTGTCTGGTCGTTGAACACAAACGAAGTACGCGAAGTTGCAGCTATGGCGAACTTTTAATCTAAACAAAACCCAAGGTCTAAACGATGCCCTAAGGGCTGTATATATAGAGGAAGAGGGGGTGGATTTCGTGGCCCTTGGTGGAGGGGTCCGAAATCAACCCTATCTCTTGTTTCCCCACACATACGGACTCTAAAAATAGCCTATACTTATGTATTTCGAAATTACATGGGCCTGGCCCAATAATAAGGTGACGCAGCACCTAAAATAGCCTCGGGACGAAATTTATGAAGTGGCATCTTGTATATTTCGTCCAAGGCTTCATGCACACATTATGGTGGCTTCAAAGTCCTGAAATCATCACTTGTAACTCCGTTCTTGTTCCCCTTGCGCATGCCATCATCTCCATGCTTGT
>NW_021205209.1:0-1322 GCF_002162155.2 Triticum dicoccoides
TAAAATTCAGCATCATGCCTTGACCATATCACATCACAACATGCCCTGCAAAAACAAGTTAGACGTCCTCTACTTTGTTGTTGCATGTTTTACGTGGCTGCTACGGGCTAAAGTAAGAACCAATCTCACCTACGCATCAAAACCACAACGATAGTTTGTCAAATAGACTCCGTTTTAACCTTCGCAAGGACCGGGCGTAGCCATACTTGGTTCAACTAAAGTTGGAGAGGCAGTCGCCCGCAAGCCATCTCTGTGCAAAGCACGTCGAGGGAACCGGTCTCGCGTAAGCGTACGCGTAAGGTTGGTCCGGGTCGTCTCGTCCAACAATACCGCCGAACCAAAGTATGACATGCTGGTAGGCAGTATGACTTGTATCGTCCACAACTCACTTGTGTTCTACTCGTGCATATAACATCAACATAAATAACCTGGCTCTGATACCACAGTTGGGGTTTCGTAGTAATTTCAAAAAATTTCCTACGCACACGCAAGATCATGTGATGCATAGCAACGAGAGGGGAGAGTGTTGTCTACATACCCTTGTAGACCGTAAGCGGAAGCGTTAGCACAACGCGGTTGATGTAGTCGTACGTCTTCACGGCCCGACCGATCAAGCACCGAAACTATGGCACCTCCGAGTTCGAGCACACGTTCAGCTCGATGACGATCCCCGGACTCCGATCCAGCAAAGTGTCGGGGAAGAGTTTCGTCAGCACGACGGCGTGGTGACGATCTTGATGAACTACAGCAGCAGGGCTTCGCCTAAACTCCGCTACAGTATTATCGAGGAATATGGTGGCTGGGGGCGCCGCACACGGCTAAGGAATAGATCACGTGGATCAACTTCTTGTGTCTTTGGTGCTAGCCCTGCCCCTCTATTTATATGTTGAGCCCCGGGGTCGAAACTTGGAGCAAAAGCCTCCTCAAAGTCGGTTTTGCCCGAAAGGCAGTTTAGAGCATACAAGAGGTAATAAAAATTACAACTAGATCTATGGACCACCTATCGATGATTACAAACATTGGAGCGAGCCCAAGCACGTCGCCATCATCACCCCTCGCTCACCGGAGCCGGGCAAACCTTGTTGTAGTAGAAAGTTAGGAAGTCTTCGTGCTAAGGGCCTAAAGGGCCAGTGCACCAAAGCAGCAACCATCATCGATGAAGAGAGTTGCAGATCGGAGAGATCAAACCTGTAACCACACGGACGAAGACGAGCGAAATCTAGATCCAAATAGATCCACCGAAGTCCACCATCAAATGAATCCCACGAGATCCGACGGAGACACACCTCCACATATGCTCCTCTGACGCTATTCGCACCATC
>NW_021205210.1:0-996 GCF_002162155.2 Triticum dicoccoides
TTGTGGACGAAACAATCTGATGCTGCAGCAGAATCCGAGTCAAACTACAAGTCCAAAGGTGTTACATCACCTCCACTTGGGCCCATTGGCCTTGTACGACCTAGATTTAGTTTTAGGCTGCCTTGGGACGTCCTCCCACCTCCTTGGCCGCCACCCCTTGCTCCTATATAAGTAGATCCATCTAGTAGCTTTTCCTTGGGATTTGTTTAGTTAAAAGTTAGCCATTGCAACTTCGTGTACTTCGTTTGTGTCCAACGACCAGACCAAGACCGCTTACGGATCCCCACCTTGATCAATAAAGCTTTCATCTTATATTCGCAATATCCAGATTGCAATCTCAGTTTCTTGCTTGTTCTTCGTTTGCTCGCAGGAAACAGACCCTCGTGGTCAGGTTGATCGTGCTCCGGCGTGGTCAATAACCTCTCGGAGTTGGTTTAGCGATTGCTAAGGCGCGACGTCCTCGCACGTTCGTAGTCGGATCGTCAAAGTCGACTTCCACCAAAGCGAAATCCACCATCTCATCGAAAGATGGGACACCTTTGCCTCTATCAAGTGGTATCAGTTTTCAGGTTGCTCAGTGAGAATTTCCAGTTTTCCTAGATTAGATTTATTTTCTTACCTATTGTCCAAGAAAAAGCCACAAAAAAGAGTTAGATCTATTCATCCTTGGTCCAAGCCAATCTGAGCCTTTGCAATTTTCTTTTCATTGCTTGCATAGTTGAATTATCGGTTGCATCGTCGTGTCGAGTTGCTGGTCTTAGTGTCTAGTTCGTTTAGAGTTTCGAGTTCTGTTCACATTAGTCACGCCACCGCTGCATCATTATCTCTTCCGCTGTCCACCACCCATCCATCAATTTCCACCACGTGCTACCCATCATTCATTGTCATAATAATAGTTGAGATCGTTCACATCTTCACTTGATCCAATCTGCATCTTATCTAGTTTGTTTTGGAAAGAGGGAGAAAAAAAGAGAAAAAAAACGAGAGAAAAAAAAG
>NW_021205211.1:0-1232 GCF_002162155.2 Triticum dicoccoides
GACAGGGCGGTGGGCGGGCACGCTGCTGGCCGCCGCCATCTACGTGTCGCGGGTCTACTACGTGCAGGGCTTCTACATCGTCTCCTACGGCCTCGACATCTACCTCCTCAACCTCCTCATCGGCTTCCTCTCCCCCATGGTCGACCTGGAGCTCGAGGCGCTCGACCAGGCCGTCCCTGCGCTCCCCACCCGCGGCAACAACGAGTTCAAGCCCTTCATCCGCCGCCTCCCCGAGTTCAAGTTCTCGTATATCCATATATTCTACTGCCCCCTTCTTCTGATCTGATTGCGTGAAATTTATGCTAAATTCGAGATCAGATGTAGTACCCTTCTCGAGACCCAGATTTGGTCGAATAGCTCGCTTCTTTTTCTGGCAGTTTCACAAGATTCGCCTGCCAGCAAGTGGGCTCACCAACAACCCATTTGTAAATAGGTGGATAGCTGGAACATTTATACAGCCTTGCTAATTCATGTGCCTTGCCAGCTACTACATTAGATGTTATACATCCATTTTTTTGAGCTTCTTGAGCGTTTTCCATTCATAGTTGGAGCCACTTGCTGACAAAGTTTTCTAGTGCAATTGCTTAGGATTGCATAGTGTGGGTTTCTCTAGGTGAAATCTTGCATTTGTGTGCAATTCGAGTTTTGTAGTGCTCTGACTTTAAGAGGTTGTGTATTCTGGAAAGGATATGCTGCATTTTCTAGGCCATTCCATCTTGCTAACTGTTTTTACTTCCCTCTGAAGAGCTGTTAGCTTTCCATTTTGTAAAATAACTCCTTGTTAAGACATTTGTTGTTCTGTCCGTGGTAGTCTCGGTGTTGTATGCATGGTTCAGAAGTTCAGATGGGATTCTACAATCAATATCTTTCCAGTTTGCAAGTAGTATATGTTAACTACCTCTGTCTCATTGCTTTTCAAGTCATTGTGGTGTTCTTTTAGTGGTATTTAGTCTGTTGTTATATAGTAACATTTTGATCCTTCAATCTGCTCTCTAGCACTTAAAAATTCATTTGGTGCCTAATTGGTAGGCTTCCTCTGTTTCCTTGCTGCAGGTATTTACCAGGGTGGTGCATGGAAGGTCAGGGTTGAACTTACAGAAGCTTACCCTTAGAAATCGATATATCAGAACTAGTTCACTAGTCTTGACTTTGAGGATTGTTACTAACTGAAGCACCACATTTTTGTTGTTGTCCTGATGTTGCTGCAGACCTTGTGAATATCTTTGAGGTGT
>NW_021205212.1:0-1232 GCF_002162155.2 Triticum dicoccoides
GACAGGGCGGTGGGCGGGCACGCTGCTGGCCGCCGCCATCTACGTGTCGCGGGTCTACTACGTGCAGGGCTTCTACATCGTCTCCTACGGCCTCGACATCTACCTCCTCAACCTCCTCATCGGCTTCCTCTCCCCCATGGTCGACCTGGAGCTCGAGGCGCTCGACCAGGCCGTCCCTGCGCTCCCCACCCACGGCAACAACGAGTTCAAGCCCTTCATCCGCCGCCTCCCCGAGTTCAAGTTCTCGTATATCCATATATTCTACTGCCCCCTTCTTCTGATCTGATTGCGTGAAATTTATGCTAAATTCGAGATCAGATGTAGTACCCTTCTCGAGACCCAGATTTGATCGAATAGCTCGCTTCTTTTTCTGGCAGTTTCACAAGATTCGCCTGCCAGCAAGTGGGCTCACCAACAACCCATTTGTAAATAGGTGGATAGCTGGAACATTTATACAGCCTTGCTAATTCATGTGCCTTGCCAGCTACTACATTAGATGTTATACATCCATTTTTTTGAGCTTCTTGAGCGTTTTCCATTCATAGTTGGAGCCACTTGCTGACAAAGTTTTCTAGTGCAATTGCTTAGGATTGCATAGTGTGGGTTTCTCTAGGTGAAATCTTGCATTTGTGTGCAATTCGAGTTTTGTAGTGCTCTGACTTTAAGAGGTTGTGTATTCTGGAAAGGATATGCTGCATTTTCTAGGCCATTCCATCTTGCTAACTGTTTTTACTTCCCTCTGAAGAGCTGTTAGCTTTCCATTTTGTAAAATAACTCCTTGTTAAGACATTTGTTGTTCTGTCCGTGGTAGTCTCGGTGTTGTATGCATGGTTCAGAAGTTCAGATGGGATTCTACAATCAATATCTTTCCAGTTTGCAAGTAGTATATGTTAACTACCTCTGTCTCATTGCTTTTCAAGTCATTGTGGTGTTCTTTTAGTGGTATTTAGTCTGTTGTTATATAGTAACATTTTGATCCTTCAATCTGCTCTCTAGCACTTAAAAATTCATTTGGTGCCTAATTGGTAGGCTTCCTCTGTTTCCTTGCTGCAGGTATTTACCAGGGTGGTGCATGGAAGGTCAGGGTTGAACTTACAGAAGCTTACCCTTAGAAATCGATATATCAGAACTAGTTCACTAGTCTTGACTTTGAGGATTGTTACTAACTGAAGCACCACATTTTTGTTGTTGTCCTGATGTTGCTGCAGACCTTGTGAATATCTTTGAGGTGT
>NW_021205213.1:0-955 GCF_002162155.2 Triticum dicoccoides
CTAAGTGTGTGAACACGATTTGGTAAAGGTAGCGGTGAGAGGCCATGTAGGAGTACATGGTGGGTTGTCTCATTGCAGCCGTCCTCAGGAACTGAGTTCTGTGTTCGTGATCCATGACCAGCTACTACCACACATTGGAATGCTTAAGTGCCCCTCTCGACTTATTAATCAACTTGATCTCTGTCCAGGAGTTGCAACTAGTTTCTGGTGTTTGTAGGTAGTGTTAGTAGTCTACCAAGTGGCACCCGGTACAGGTGGGCTTGGGACAGACTAGGCACAGTGGCACGGTGTACCAAGTGGCACCCGGTTGGTGGGCTTGGGAACCCTGCACACATCGTTTGGGGCCGTGAGCGACACCCCGGCCGGATCTCCTTGCGGATGGAACCCGAATAGGCGATAAACCTGGACGAGAGACTTGTTCGGTTAGTCAGGTCGTGGCCGACTCCCTCGCCCGGCTTCCGCTTGAAGGTTGCCGAGGTACATGACGTGTACGGGGCGGTAAGTGGCGAGAGCGTGTGTGAAGAAGTACACCCCTGCAGGGTTAACATCATCTATTCGAATAGCCGGATTCCTCGGATATGGAAACGTGGACCCCTTATATCAGTTCATAGACAAGTGAAAGTGGATACTCTAAAATACGCAAGATAAGCGTGAGTGCTATGGATGGCGTTCTCGTAGGGAGACGGGAGCGGATCCATAGTGGTGTATTGATATGGTGAATATGTGGACTCGTGTGCGCCACCTCAAAAGAGTTACTTGCAGTCGTAGTTCAGGATAGCCACCGAGTCAAAGCTGGCTTGCTGCAGTCAAACTCCACCATCCCCTTTGTTGATAATGATGCATGTGTAGATAGATCTGATGTAAGTCTTGCTGGGTACATTTGTACTCACGTTTGCCTATTTTATGTTTTTGCAGAGAGACTTCAGTCTCACTAGTAGTTCCGCTTGGACTTCGA
>NW_021205214.1:0-3292 GCF_002162155.2 Triticum dicoccoides
AGACTTAAGCATCGCTACAGTTGAGAAAATCTCATTGCAGTCAACATTTTGAACTTTGTTGAAAACCTTTTTGTGACAAGTCGAGCTTTGTAGATAGTAACACTACTATCAACGTCTGTCTTCCTCTTGAAGATCCATTTATACAATATGGCTTGCCGATCATCGGGCAACTCCACCAAAGTCCACGCTTTGTTCTCATACATGGATCCTGTCTCAGATTTCATGGCCTCAAGCCATTTCGCGGAATCTGGGCTCATCATCGCTTCCTCATAGTTCGTAGGTTCATCATGGTCTAGTAACATGACTTCCAGAACAGGATTACCGTACCACTCTGGTGCGGACTGTACTTTGGAATACCTACGAGGTTTTTCTAGTAACTTGATCTGAAGTTTCATGATCATCATCATTAGCTTCCTCACTAATTGGTGTAGGAATCACAGGAACTGATTTCTGTGATGAACTACTTTCCAATTTGGGAGAAGGTACACTTACCTTATCAAGCTCTACTTTCCTCCCACTCACTTCTTTCGAGAGAAACTTCTTCTCTAGAAAGGATCCATTTTAGGAACGAATAACTTGCCTTCGGATCTGTGATAGAAGGTGTATCCAATAGTTACCTTTGGGTATTCTATGAAGACGCACTTCTCCGATTTGGGTTCGAGCTTATCAGGTTGAAACTTTTTCACATAAGCATCACAGCCCCAAAATTTAAGAAACGACAACTTTGGTTTCTTGCCAAACCACAGTTCATAAGGCGTCGTCTCAACGGACTTCGATGGTGCCCTATTTAAAGTGAATGAAACTGTCTCTAATGCATAACCCCAAAATGATAGTGGTAAACTGATAAGAGACATCATAGATCGCACCATATCTAGTAAAGTACGATTACGACGTTCGGACAAACCATAACGTTGTGGTGTTCCAGGTGGCGTGAGCTGTGAAACTATTCCACATTGTTTTAATTAAAGACCAAACTCGTAACTCAAATATTCGTCTCCGCGATCAGATCGCAGAAACTTTATTTTCTTGTTATGATGATTTTTCCACTTCACTCTTAAATTCTTTGAACCTTTCAACTATTTTAGACTTATGTTTCATCAAGTAGATATACCCATATCTGCTCAAATCATCTTGTGAAGGTCAGAAAATAACGATACTTGCCACGAGCATCAACACTCATTGGATTGCATACATCGGTATGTATTATTTCCAATAAGTCAGTAGCTTGTTCCACTGTTCCGGAGAACGGAGTTTTAGTCATCTTGCCCAAAAGGCACGGTTCGCAAGCATCAAATGATTCATAACCAAGTGATTCTGAAAGCCCATCAGTATGGAGTTTCTTCATGCGCTTTACATCGATATGACCTAAACGGCAGTGCCATAAATAAGTTGCACTATCATTATCAACTCTGCATCTTTTGGTTTCAACACTATGAATATGTGTATCACTAGTATCGAGATTCAATAAAAATATTTTCATTGGGTGTATAACCATCGAAGGTCTTATTCATGTAAACAGAATAACAATTATTCTTTAATTTCAAATGAATAACCGTATCGCAATAAACATGATCAAATCATATTCATGCTCAACGCAAACGCCAAATAACATTTATTTAGGTTTAACACTAATCCCGAAAGTATAGGGAGTGTGCGATGATGATCATATCAATCTTGGAACCACTTCCAACACTCATCGTCACTTCCCCTTCAACTAGTCTGTGTTTATATAACTCCTGTTTCGAGTTACTAATCTTAGCAACTGAACAAGTATCAAATACTCAGGGGCTACTATAAACACTAGTAAGGCACACATCAATAACATGTATATCAAATATATACCCTTGTTCACTTTGCCATCCTTCTTATCCACCAAATATTCAGGGCATTTCTGCTTCCAGTGACCATTTCCTTTGCAGTGTAAGCACTCAGTTTCAGGCTTTGGTCCAGCTGTGGGCTTCTTCGCGGAAGTGACAACTTGTTTGCCATTCTACTTGAAGTTTCCCTTTCTTTCCCTTTGCCCTTTTCTTGAAACTAGTGGTCTTGTCAATCATCAACACTTGATGCTCTTTCTTGATTTCTACCTTCATTGATTTCAACATCACGAAGAGCTCGGGAATTGTTTTTGTCATCCCTTGCATACTATAGTTCATCACGAAGTTCTAGTAACTTAGTGATGGTGACTAGAGAATTCTGTCAATCACTATCTTATCTGGAAGATTAACTCCCACTTGATTCAAGTGATTGAAGTACCCAGACAATCTGAGCACATGCTTACTAGTTGAGCGATTCTCCTCCATCTTTTAGCTATAGAACTTGTTGGAGACTTTATATCTCTCAACTCGGGTATTTGATTGAAATATTAACTTCAATTCCTGGAACATCTCATATGGTCCATGACGTTCAAAACATCTTTGACGTCCCGATTCTAAGCCGTTAAGCATGGTGCACTAAACTATCAAGTAGTCATCATATTGAGCTAGCCAAACGTTCATAAGGTCTGCGTCTGCTCCTGCAACAGGTCCGTCACCTAGCGGTGCATTAAGGACGTAATTCTTCTGTGCAACAATGAGGATAAACCTCAGATCACGGATCCAATCCGCGTCATTGCTACTAACATCTTTCAACACAATTTTCTATTGGAACATATCAAAATAAACATATGAAAACAACAACGCAACCTATTGATCTACAACATAATTTGCAAAATACTACCAGGACTAAGTTCATGATAAATTTAAGTTCAATTAATCATATTACTTAAGAACTCCCACTTAGATAGACATCCCTCTAATCCTGTAAGTGATTACGTGATCCATATCAACTACACCATGTCCGATCGTCACGTGAGATGGAGTAGTTTCAATGGTGAACATCATTATGTTGATCATATCTACTATATGATTCATGCTCGACCTTTCGGTCTCCGTGTTCCGAGGCCATATCTGTATATGCTAGGCTCGTCAAGTTTAACCCGAGTATTCCGTGCGTGCAACTGTTTTGCACCCGTTGTATTTGAATGTAGAGCCTATCACACCCGATCATCACGTGGTGTCTCAGCACGAAGAACTTTCGCAACGGTGCATACTCAGGGAGAACACTTCTTGATAATTAGTGAGAGATCATCTTAAAATGGTACCGTCAATCAAAGCAAGATAAGATGCATAAAGGATAAACATCACATGCAATCAATATAAGTGATATGATATGGCCATCATCATCTTGTGCTTGTGATCTCCATCTTCGAAGCACCGTCGTGATCACCATCGTCACCGGCGCGACACCTTGATCT
>NW_021205215.1:0-3303 GCF_002162155.2 Triticum dicoccoides
GAGGACGTTCCGGTAGTCCGTGACTTCCCGGATGTCTTCCCAGAGGAATTGCCAGGTGTTCCACCTGACAGGGATGTTGAGTTCGTAATAGACCTCATTCCAGGAACCGTTCCGATTGCTAGAAGACCCTATAAGATGGCACCACTAGAACTAGCCGAGCTTAAGAAACAACTCGATGAGTCCTTGAAAAAGGGTTTCATCCGACCTAGTTCATCTCCGTGGGCTTGCCCCGTCCTCTTCGTCAAGAAGAAGGATGGTACGGACCGGATGGTTGTAGATTATCGACCTGTCAATTTGGTCACAATCAAGAACAAATATCCGCTCCCTAGGATCAACGACCTGTATGATCAGCTCGCTGGATCCTCAGTCTTCTCCAAGATGGATTTGAGGTTGGGCTACCATCAAATCAAAATCAGAAACGGGGACATCCCTAAAACGGCCTTTGTTACTCGTTATGGGCAATACGAGCACACCGTCATGTCCTTCGGATTAACCAACGCTCCAGCCACCTTTTCTCGGTTAATGAACTCAATCTTCATGGAGTATTTGGATAAATTCGTCGTAGTTTATCTCGATGATATACTCATCTACTCTAAGAACGAGGAAGAACATGCCGAACATCTAAGGCTAGTGTTGAAGAAACTTCGAGAGCATCGCCTTTATGCCAAGTTTTCCAAATGTGAATTTTGGTTGTCAGAAGTGACCTATCTGGGTCATGTAATATCTGGTAAAGGTATTGCTGTTAACCCTGAGCGAGTTCAAGCTGTCCTTAATTGGACTCCACCTGAATCGGTCAAGCAAGTTCGGAGTTTTCTGGGCTTAGCGAGCTATTGTCGTCGCTTTGTCGAGAACTTCTCCAAAGTTGCCAAACCTCTAACCGAACTCCTCAAGAAAGATAAGAAGTTCGAATGGACTCCACAATGTGAGCACAGCTTTCAGGAACTGAAAGGACGCCTGACTTCTGCTCCCGTACTGGTACCGCCAGACTTCTCCAAGGACTTTGTTATCTACTGTGACGCCTCGCGACAAGGACTAGGTTGCATTCTCATGCAAGATCGACACGTAATTGCCTACGCTTCACGGCAATTGCACCCACATGAGGAGAATTATCCTACTCATGATCTAGAGCTTGCAGCCGTAGTCTATGCACTCAAGACCTGGCGACATTACCTCCTCGGTAACCGTTGCGAAATATTCACTGATAACCAAAGTCTGAAGTACATTTTCACCCAACCGGATTTGAATCTCAGGCAAAGACGTTGGGTTGAGTTGATCACAGACTTCGACTTAGGAATAACCTACACCCCAGGGAAAGCCAACGTCATGGCTGATGCGCTAAGTCGTAAATCTTATTGTAACAACCTGATGTTACAACAAAGTCAACCGCTTCTCCATGAGGAATTTCGGAAGCTTAACCTTCACATTGTTCCTCAAGGTTTTCTTTCCAACTTGGTGGCAAAACCTACCCTTACGGATCAGATCATCAAAGCACAGAAGGTAGATCCGGGAATCTCCCGCATCAAGAGAAACATCAAGAAAGGAATTGCGAATTGTTTCTCCATTAATGATCAAGGGGTCGTATACTTCGGGAATCGACTAGTGGTTCCCAAAGTGCGAAACCTGAGGCGATTGATCCTTAAGGAAGCTCATGAATCTCCTCTCACCATTCATCCCGGTAGTACTAAGATGTAGCAGGACCTACGCCAGAGGTTCTGGTGGACTAGGATGAAGAGAGAAATTGCTCAGTATATTGCTAATTGCGACGTTTGTCGTCGTGTAAAAGCAGAGCATCAACGGCCTGCTGGCACCCTTCAACCCTTAGCTATTCCTGAATGGAAATGGGATAAAATTGGTATGGATTTCATTACCGGTTTTCCCAGGACCAAGAGAGGGAATAATGCTATTTTCGTCGTTGTCGATCGTCTTTCCAAAGTAGCCCATTTCCTACCTGTTCGTGAGAGTATAACCGCTAGTCAGCTGGCAGACTTATACATCTCTCGGATAGTGTCTCTCCATGGTGTTCCTTTGGAAATTAACTCGGATCGAGGAAGTATTTTCACCTCTCGATTTTGGGGAAGTTTCCAAAATGCTATGGGAACCCGCCTTTCCTTTAGCACCGCTTTCCACCCTCAGTCGAGTGGTCAAGTGGAACGCGTCAACCAGATTCTAGAAGACATGCTTCGAGCCTCTGTTATCTCATTCGGAATGGATTGGGAGAAGTGCCTTCCATTTGCCGAATTCGCTTACAACAACAGCTATCAATCTAGCTTGGGTAAAGCCCGTTTTGAAGTTCTCTATGGACGACGATGTCGAACACCCCTTAACTGGTCAGAGACCGGGGAGAGACAATCCTTTGGCTCGGATATGATTCAAGAAGCAGAAGAGCAAGTTCGCATCATTCGTGAAAAGTTGAAAACAGCCCAATCCCGTCAAAAGAGTCAATATGACCGAAAACATAAGGCTATGACTTTCGAGGTTGACGAGAAGGCTTACCTTCGGGTTACCCCTCTGAAGGGAACCCATCGTTTCGGTATCAAAGGCAAATTGGCTCCTCGTTACATTGGACCTTTTCGCATTCTCGCCAAACGAGGAGAAGTTGCCTACCAATTGGAACTACCTCCGCACCTCTCCAGAGTCCACGATGTCTTCCACGTTTCTCAACTCAGGCGTTGCTTCTCGGATCCTATCCGTGGAGTGGACCACAAAACGCTTGATCTCCAAGATAATCTTACATATCGAGAGTACCCCATTCGTATCCTCGATCAGGCCGAGCGTACCACTCGACGTCATAATATCAAGTTTCTCAAAGTACAATGTTCGCACCATTCTGAGGATGAAGCAACTTGGGAAAGGGAGGATCGTCTTCGACTCGAGTATCCCGCCTTCTTCCCGGAGGAACCCAAATCTCGGGACGAGATTCTTTTGAGTGGGGGTGAGTTGTCACATCCTAGTTAGCCATGCATTAGAGTGTTGCATCATGTTTACTCTTTCATCAGAAACCTGAAATGGGGATGACAGAACCCCCAGTCCCCTCTGAAACCAATTAGGGTTTACTAAAAAACTTTTTCAATGAACCTGAAATGCCCTTCTAAAATGCCCATCATTTTTGTCTTGGTTCAGAACCTCTGCCAAAAGTGGTGCACATTTTCCTAGGCCATCCTAGGGTTTTTGATTTAAATCATAAGTATTTGAATTTGGGCATTTAAAATTATATAAAATATTTAAATGCTCAAATAACTCCAAACTAAAATGTTTCATGTTGGAAATAATCCAACTATGGACCAGGAGTAGTTTGGTGATTTT
>NW_021205216.1:0-1019 GCF_002162155.2 Triticum dicoccoides
CGTGGCGGCGATGCAGGGCTTCCGGGGAGCTGTGGAGCGGTGGGGAGGAAGAGGGAGTCGAGGCGGAGCTCCTGAGCTAGTCGGGGGAGCGAGGGGTGGCCGGAGATGGCTGCTATGGCGAACGGCGGCGATGGTGGTGTTCGGCCGAGTGAGAGAGAGAGCGAGGGAGAGGAGGGGAGAGCCGGGGGGGAGAGTGAGAGAGAGCAGGGGGGATCGGGACGGCCTGCGGGAGTCGTCCACGCGGCCAGGAGCGCGTCGGCAAGCAGGAGGTGGCCGCGCGGCCGTGCGCGCGCGAGCACGCAGCAGCTTCGGGGCGAGGGGAGGAAGACGACGGGGAGCTGCAGTGGTGGGCTGGGCCGCTGCTGGCTGGGCCGGCCAGCTGGCTGGGCCGCACGGTGGAGGAGCCCAAGTAAGTTTTCCCCCTTTTTATTTCTGTTTCTGTTTTATTTAATATATCTGCAACTTTGTTGAATTAAATAAAATACCTAGGCAAGTTCAAAAATCACCAAACTATTCCTGACCCATAGTTGGATTATTTCCAACATGAAACATTTTAGTTTGGAGATATTTGAGCATTTAAATATTTTATATTATTTTAAATGCCCAAATTTAAATATTTATGATTTAATTCAAAAACCCTAGGATGGCCTAGGAAAATGTGCACCATTTTTGGCAGAGGTTCTGAACCAAGACAAAAATGATGGGCATTTTAGAAGGGCATTTCAGGTTCATTGAAAAATTATTTTAGTAACCCTAGTTGGTTTCAGAGGGGACTGGGGGTTCTGTCATCCCCATTTCAAGTTTCTGATGAAAGAATAAACATGATGCAACACTCTAATGCATGACTAGCTAGGTTGTGACAACTCACCCCCACTCAAAAGAATCTCGTCCCGAGATTTGGGTTCCTCCGGGAAGAAGGCGGGGTACTCGAGTCGAAGACGATCCTCCCTTTCCCAAGTTGCTTCATCCTCAGAATGGTGCGACCATTGAACCTTGAGAAACTTGATATTATGACGTCG
>NW_021205217.1:0-1454 GCF_002162155.2 Triticum dicoccoides
AACGCTACGCCGACACGTGGATCCTCCGGCGAATGAGAATTTTACACATGGAAAATCACCTGGTCGGGGTTGTTAACGGGTTATCGGATCCAAACCGGAACCACATAGCTTAACGGCAACCCGGTACGGTGGATGCCATATGTCACTTACCCTTGAAGAAAGCACTTCTATGACGCACCATTTATTGTCATGGAAGTGGACACTTCCGTGATGATAATTTTGGTATTGTCATGGAACACTTCTATGACAGCACAGGTATGATTATCTTGATTCTGTCATGAAATCGTCATGGATGTACATGCATGACAAAAAACGTGACCTACTATGACAAACACGTATCATCATGGAAGTGTATTTTCTGTAGTGCATAGACTTATGAAAATTTCTCTTGAGACCAATGGAGTCGGCATAGTCAATCGGTATTTGTTTCATCCTTGCTGCTTGGGTCATGCATGCCAGCATGAGAAGGATTGTGTCATCAGTGTATTGCATGACGAGGTAGTCCATCGATCCTCTTGCCGATATAGGTAATTCAATTAAGTGTCCGTGGAAGGAATCGTTAATCGCAGATTGTAGCAGATCCGATGCGAGTACAAAAATGAGGGGGGGAAAGAGGGCCCCCCTATCGCACTCCACAGCGACAGAGTAATTGTCTGCCAGGAATGCCATTCAGCAAAATCAATAAAGTGCCTGATCCAAATATGTTCTTGAGTCCATCCCAACCATCTCTCGTCAAATCCCATTTGTCTCATATTCTTCAACATCGAAGAGTGCTCTATCGTGTCGAATGATTTCACGAAATCTAGTTTAAGTAGAACAAATTGTCACGTGGAGGCTTTGCATTGGTAAATGTACTCGAACGTCTAGGCTAGGCAATCTTGTATTGTTCTTGTATGAAGGAACCCATACTGATTCTTATGGACAATATCAAGGATGAAGTGTTGTAGTCTGTTAGCAAGGATTTTTGTGATTATCTTCAGAGAACAATTGAGCAAAGTAATGGGCCTGAAATCATTTGCATTCTCGGGTGAACCAATTTTCGGTATTAGAGTGATATATCCCGGGTTGATGCTGGCCAGGTCTAGATCACCATTATAGAAATTATCACATAATTTATGAAAACTCAGGCTTGATCAAGTGCCACCAAGCTTTTAGGAACGAACCATTAAACCCATCTGGGCTGGGGGCTCTGTCAGCGGGCATAGTTTTGACAACTTCATTGATCTCATCATGCGTGAAAGGGTTTGACCGAGCTTCAAGGCCATCCACCCATTTGATAATTGATGGCAGGTCAAATTTCATGGTTGGTGGTGACGACTCGTCAAGCCTCTGTTCATAAGCATTGAACAGAACTGACTCTTTGGACGTATGGTCATGCACCACAGTGTCATTAGGTAACTTGAGTGAGGCTATAGAGTTTTTCCAGAACCTTTTTGTAGCAAGAGCATGGAACA
>NW_021205218.1:0-1012 GCF_002162155.2 Triticum dicoccoides
TTTCATGCATGTTAGAACAACTTATAGCTGCTGTTTAGCACAAATCAATTAAATGGCATTTAAATAATCACATATGGAGTTTGAATTTGAATCTTGGATTCAAACCAACTTCATTTAATCTGGTTTTAGTTGCATTAGCCCAAAACACATTCATTTTGCCATGTCATGATCATGCATCATATTGTGCATTGCATTGATTGTGTTCCTTTCTGTGTTGCCGGTATTTGTCCCCTCTCGATAGACGTGATACCGATGATGTGATCGTTGACACTGATGAAGACTCAATGTTATCTTCAGAAGTGCCAGGCAAGCAAAACCCCCTTGTTCATTCCGATACAATCCCACTCTCTCGCCCCTGCTCTCTTTTACTGCATTAGGACAACAACGACATATTTGTTACCTGCTGCGGTAGCTGAACCCCTTTATCCTTTGCATGACCTGTCATTGCCACAGTAAATAGATGAAACCCACTAGCATGAGTAGGAGTTGTTTGAGCCCTGATGTGCCTACTCATCCATGCTCGATTGTCATGCCTGCTACTGCTTAGAGTTGAGTCAGGTCTGATTCATCGGGGATGAATCAGAGGCGTGTGAACATGTCCTACTGTGTGTGAGCTAAGTGTGTGAACACGATTTGGTAAAGGTAGCGGTGAGAGGCCATGTAGGAGTACATGGTGGGTTGTCTCATTGCAGCCGTCCTCAGGAACTGAGTTCTGTGTTTGTGATCCATGAACAGCTACTACCACACATTGGGTTCCGGTAACTCGACCCCTCTCGACTTATTAATCAACATGATCTCTGTCCAGGAGTTGCAACTAGTTTCTGGTGTTTGTAGGTAGTGTTAGTAGTCTACCAAGTGGCACCCGGTACAGGTGGGCTTGGGACAGACTAGGCACAGTGGCCCGGTGTACCAAGTGGCACCCGGTTGGTGGGCTTGGGAACCCTGCTCACATCGTTTGGGGCCGTAAGCGACACCCCGGCCGGATCTCCTTGCGGATGGAACCCGAATAGGC
>NW_021205219.1:0-1132 GCF_002162155.2 Triticum dicoccoides
TCAGTTCCTGAGGACGGCTGCAATGAGACAACCCACCATGTACTCCTACATGGCCTCTCACCGCTACCTTTACCAAAACGTGTTCACACACTTAGCTCACACACAGTAGGACATGTTCACACGCCTCTGATTCATCCCCGATGAATCAGACCTGACTCAACTCTAAGCAGTAGCAGGCATGACAAACAAGCATGAATGAGTAGGCACAACAGGGCTCAAACAACTCCTACTCATGCTAGTGGGTTTCATCTATTTACTGTGGCAATGACAGGTCATGCAAAGGATAAAGGGGTTCAGCTACCGCAGCAAGTAACAGATGAATCGGTGTTGTCCTAATGCATTAAAAGAGAGCAGGAGCGAGAGAGTGGGATTGTATCGGAATGAACAAGGGGGTTTTGCTTGCCTGGCACTTCTGAAGATAGCATTGAGTCTTCATCGGTGTCAACGATCGCATCATCAGTATCACGTCTATCGAGAGGGGACAAATACCGGCAACACAGAAGGGAACACAATCAATGCAATGCACAATATGATGCATGATCATGACATGGCAAAATGAATGTGTTTTGGGCTAATGCAACTAGCAACAGATTAAATGAAGTTGGTTTGAATAAGAGATTCAAATTCAAACTCCATATGTGATTATTCAAATGCCATTTAATTGATTTGTGCTAAACAGCACCTATAAGTTGTTCTAACATGCATGAAAATGGTACAGATGGATTCCTTGAATTTTTCTGATAATTTTTCATATATAATTTATTTAATTTGGAGTTACGGTTGATTTTCTATGAATTTTAGAAGTTTATACAATTTTCTGGAATTTCCTGATTATTTTTAAATCCAGAAAATACTTATTGCGTCAGCCCCACGTCACAGTGACGTCAGCAGGTCAACGGGGCAGGTTCAGGTCAAACCTGACCAGTGGGGTCCACTGGTCAGTGACTGGGGCTGATTAGTGTCGCTGACATGTGGGCCCAGTCAACAGCCACGTCAGCTTAGTCAAAGCTGACGCGTGGGGCCACTAGGATTAGTTAAAAACTAAACAGAAACTAATCTAGGATTAATTAGCAGGTGGGGCCCTGCTGTCAGTGTCACAGGGTTAGTTAGCAGGGTCATTAGCCCCTAACGA
>NW_021205220.1:0-1602 GCF_002162155.2 Triticum dicoccoides
GGTCGGGGACGAGCAATGGTCTTTTCCTACCAATCTATCCCTCTAGGGGAATGCGTAGTAGTACTTTGCTTCGAGTACTAATAAAGTTTTGCAATAATTATATGAGTTCTTTATGACTAATATGAGTCCATGGATCATAGCACTCTTACCTTTCCGCAATTTGCTAGCCTCTACGGTACCGTGCATTGCCCTTTCTCACCTTGAGAGTTGGTGCAAACTTCGCCGGTGCATCCAAACCCTGTGATACAATACACTCTATCACACATAAGCCTCCTTATATGTTCCTCAAAACATCCACCATACCTACCTATTATGGCATTTCCATAGCCATTCCGATATATATGGCCATGCAACTTTCCACCGTTCCATTTATTGTGACATGCTCCATCATTATCATATTGCTTTGCATGATCATGTAGTTGACATCGTATTTGTGGCAAAGCCACTTTCATAATACTTTCATACATGTCGCTCTTGATTCATCGCATATCCCGGTACACCGCCGGAGGCATTCACATAGATTCATATTTTTGTTCTAGTATCGAGTTGTAACATTGCGTTATGAGTAAATAAAAGTGTGATGATCATCATTATTAGAGCATTGCCCCATGTGAGGAAAGAAGAAATAAAAAAGAGGCCAAATAAGCCCAAATAAAAAAAAGAGGCCATAGAAGCCAAAACAAAAAAATGAGAGCAACAGAGAGAAGGGACAATGTTACTATCCTTTTCCACACTTGTGCTTCAAAATAGCACCATGTCTTAATGGTAGAGAGTTTCTTATTTTGTCACTTTCATATATTAGTGCGAATTTTTCATTATAGAACTTGGCTTGCATATTCCAATGACGGGCTTCCTCAAGATGCCCTAGGTCTTTGTGAGCAAGCAAGTTGGATTCACACCCACTTAGTTTCTTTTGATGAGCTTTCATACACTTATAGCTCTAGTGCATCTGTTGGATGGCAATCCCTACTCCTCGCATTGACATCAATTGATGGGCATCTCCATAGCCCGTTGATTAGCCGCGTCAATGTGAGACTTTCTCCTTTTTTTGTCTCCTCACATAACCCCAATCATCATACGCTATTCCACCTATAGTGCTATATCCATGGCTTGTGCTCATGTATTGAGTAAGGGTTGAAAAGGCTGAAGCGCTTTAAAAAGTATGAACCAATTGCTCGGCTTGTCATCGGGGTCACGCATGATGGGAGAATTTTGTGTGACGAAAATGAGGCATGGCCAAACTATATGATTTTGTAGGGATAAGCTTTCTCAGGCTATGGTATTTTGATAAGACATAATTTCTTGGTTAGCATGCTTGAAGTATTACTATTTTTATGTCAATATTAAACTTTTCTCTTGAATCTATTGGATCTAAACATTCATGGCACAATAAAGAGATTTACATTAAAAACTATGTAAGGGAGAATTCCACATCAAAAATTCTATTTTTATCATTTACCTACTCGAGGACGAGTAGGAATTAAGCTTGGGGATGCTAGATATGTCTCCAATGTATCTAGAATTTTTGATTGTTCCATGCTATTATATTATTTGTTTTGGATGTTTAATTGGCATCATTATACCTTTTTATATTATTTTTGG
>NW_021205221.1:0-2918 GCF_002162155.2 Triticum dicoccoides
GCTACTAAGTACTTTAGCAGTAGCGCGTCCAGGAGAAGGGCGCTACTACTATATCTAGCTTGGAGGCAACGCCGTGGCAATTGTAGTAGTAGCGCTCTTTCGACCTAGAGTGCTATTGCTACAGGGCTATTAGTAGCGCGGTCTTCTGAAGCTCGCTACTGGTAATTAGCAGTAGCGTCTGTTTTTAAACCTCGCTGCTGCTAAAATTCTGTGTATAAGGTTTTCCTTAGTAGTGAAGCTGGGCAAGACTATGAACTAATTAAACTATTGACCTTTCTATCTACTTGATAAACTTTAACTTCTCCGTTTCCATGCTTGATGACATGAAATTCCTTCGGAATCATTCCAATTTCCGATCTATCCACACATGCGAGGTCGAGCGCCTTCTCCACCGAGTTGTTTGTCTGTCTCGACAACTAAATGGAGGTCAGTACACGACATCACTTTTCGTAGTCCTTCAAGACAAGCAGCACCTTCTGTGAAATGTGCTCCTTTGCATCGCAGGATATAGTCCCAGGTAGGTAAAATAATTCTTCCATGATGATCTCGAACCACAGCTCCCCACGCAACACTGCTACTCTTCTCCAAGAAACTTCCATCAACATTGACCTTGGCCCACCCTAGACCAGGCTTTTGCCAATCCTTTTCCTTAGTATGGTCCTGTTGTTCCACTCTTGGCAGTTTAATGACAGGGCTTTTCCCTTTACCATCATTCTCTGCATTTCCACTTTCAATCATGCGTAGGTTTACTGGGTAGTTTTGCAAAAATCTAGCAGAATGGGAATTTTTCACTTTACCTTTTGCGAAGATCGCGTCATTCCTATGGTGCCAAACATGCCATAAAAATGCATAAATTTAGAGATTCTTTACGATACATCATACTACTTAATATGATGAGTAGTATTAGGCTGATCGAATGGTTGATATAGATCAGTACAGAATTTGGCTTGAGGACAGAGTGGTAATTTTGGTCAAGGATTTGTCATTTCGTTTAATCCATAGACCATAGGCCCCTCCATCCTCCACGCCGTGTGCTGCCCCAGGTCCTTCGCCATCCCGGCGCCGCCTTCCCACCTCTGCGCTAGCCGCCAGATCGCCCGTGCAAGCCCAAGGACGGCTGCACCAATGCCCCTGCTAAGTCCCACAATTAATAGCGCCCTCGTCTACACGGCTGTGTAGATCAGCAGCTCTGCAGGTTTTCCATTTTTGCCGACTGCCGGCACATTGCTGAAACCGATTGTCAAACCAGTAAGCTGTGTCTCCTAAGGCTTCATTCATATGTCTTTGACTCAAGAAGAACCTTGCCAATGATGGAGAACTCACAAGACTGTGGTTATGCTCAAGAAATAAGGATACAACATGCCATTTTGCATCTTCTAGCTTCACAGTTACATTCATTTGGCAATTCGTCCCTTCAACGATATTTCTTTTCCTCTTCCTAGTTCCAGAAAATGAATCTTCCCTTACCTACATTTGTTACACTGGAAACTGATCTTCCTATGTTTGTAATTTCTTCCTTTTATCATTGCAAAACCATTCTTCTGTGCATACATGTCGACATATCTGGTAGCATCTTCTAGTGTTTCGAACTCCATACCAATTGCAGGCACTGTATCTTTTTCCATTTCTTCTGGACTTGGGAATACATATTCTTCATTTTCTGCCACTGCTCTTCTATCTTCCTCTGTATCTTCATTCTCATATGTTGCAATAGCTACAACCTTCAAACAACCAAACATGCGAAGAACATATGTCAAATATGAGAGAATGAATAAATAAACTTGTCTTCTTTGATTTTTTTTAGTGAACCAACCTGCTCGTAGAATTGGACCACATTCTCTCTCGACGAAATACCAGATGTATTTTCAATGAAGCCATTGTCACCAACACTATCCTGCAACATTTTTTTTTCCAGAATACAAGTGTGACTTTCAGTTCAACTGTTTCCATCTAGACATGCCTATTATGTCACATGAAACAATCCAACAGTTATCAACTGTTTGTGCAATATACAGAAAGTACCTTCTCAGCTGTTTCAATGTACATATTTTTCACAGCATCGTTTGCAATCTCAGCTTCACCTCTGATATCCACATTACTGGCTATGTTATCTGGAATTTCTCCAATACTTTCTTCCGCAAGTGTAGCATTTGTCCTATTTTCTTTTCCAGCACAACCGCTTGGTATGTTTTGGACAGGGGATCGCTCTTGATTAACAAACAACTCCTGTGTCCAAATACTTTCTTCCGCAAGTGTAGCATTTGTCCTATTTTCTTTTCCAGCACAACCGCTTGGTATGTTTTGGACAGGGGATCGCTCTTGATTAACAAACAACTCCTGTGTCCAAATACAAAATTAATTATGCAATGCCCATGTGCACAATTGAGGTTTCATTTAAAAAGATGGACATACTACTACTTATTCTCTAACCTGTGTTTCTTTTATCATTTGTTGATGTAGTACAAACTGGTCAAATTCTTCCATGAAAACATCCTGCATTTGCATGATAACAAACAAGGTGTTATCAGATTTCTTTTCATGAACAACATGCAACCGAACAACATATCAACTACTAGTTTTCACATATCCATTACCTGAACACTGCACTCATGTTGTTCCTTCGAATGGTTGTATCCTGTCTCTTCACCTCTTTTTGCATTACTAGGTTCACCCTGCAATAACATTTTCCCAAGTAATGTCTTAAATCATTTAAATAAGGCTGCAAAGGACATAAACCCAAAAAGAAATGCAGGTCCGAACCTGTTTGATCTTCTTCCTTTTTCTTGAGTGCTTCTTCATTTCCATTCCGTCTGTTCCATTTATATACATCTGCTCCATTAATTTTTTTCAAAGACAGTCATGATCACAACAAGCACGTTTGTTAATGCAAAACCAAACGAAAACAAAATTATACAAGA
>NW_021205222.1:0-943 GCF_002162155.2 Triticum dicoccoides
GACTTTAGCAAAGTCAACTTAAATTCTTTCCAAGTGGTTACTCTTTTCCATCCTTTCATGGTTTGGTATATCTTCCACCAAGTAGCAGCACCTCTTTCAAAGCATTGAAGGGCATACTGGGCCATATCCTTTCCGACTATAGGGTTGTTCTCCATATGATCCTCCATGTTCTGAATCCATCGGTCTGTCTCCAATTGACTCATCGGTCCAGAAAATACAAGCTCATCTCCATTCATCCTCTATTGGGTCCATGGGTTTTGGGGTGAGATAAGAGATATCAAGAGAGGGATGCACACAATGCAAGCAACAGTTTTGAAAAGACAGATTTTTTTGTTGTGGCTGTCGAGAAAACATCAAACAAATGACAGCTCACAAGCATCGCATCTAACGTAGGTATATAACAGGGGTTTGGTCTTCTAAAGGTCAATAAATCTTCAACGTCTCCAAACTCTTCAAGCCTTGTTCATGCCTCCAATGGCTTCTTCCAATCGTGCTTGTCCTGCTCAAGTTCTTTTGCCAGATCATCTCTGTTGACGCGAAGTCTCTCGCGACGTCCTTCAATATTTCTGGAGTTACGTTCCAACTGCCGGTTTCAACATCCTTGACATGATCCATGATCCTACTGTCCTTCAGTTATTGTCAAATCTTCGGTATCTCGATGTTTTGCTCCTTCATCTTGTCTACTTTCAGCTTCTGGGTCCTGAGTTCTTCACCAATTGCCTTATTGTCAAATATTGCTTCTTGTAGGTCCATCTTAACTTCCTGATGTAACACTCCAGATCCTGGTGAATACACCAGCTAAGGTTAACACTCCACGTTTGCAGATAGATGCTCCATCAGCTTTCTACCATCCAATCCTTCCATGCATCTGCATGCTTTAACTCCGCACGGTGACAATAGCATAGGCGGGCGATAACATCATGGATAGCCGTGTTTTTTTTTT
>NW_021205223.1:0-2917 GCF_002162155.2 Triticum dicoccoides
GCTACTAAGTACTTTAGCAGTAGCGCGTCCAGGAGAAGGGCGCTACTACTATATCTAGCTTGGAGGCAACGCCGTGGCAATTGTAGTAGTAGCGCTCTTTCGACCTAGAGTGCTATTGCTACAGGGCTATTAGTAGCGCGGTCTTCTGAAGCTCGCTACTGGTAATTAGCAGTAGCGTCTGTTTTTAAACCTCGCTGCTGCTAAAATTCTGTGTATAAGGTTTTCCTTAGTAGTGAAGCTGGGCAAGACTATGAACTAATTAAACTATTGACCTTTCTATCTACTTGATAAACTTTAACTTCTCCGTTTCCATGCTTGATGACATGAAATTCCTTCGGAATCATTCCAATTTCCGATCTATCCACACATGCGAGGTCGAGCGCCTTCTCCACCGAGTTGTTTGTCTGTCTCGACAACTAAATGGAGGTCAGTACACGACATCACTTTTCGTAGTCCTTCAAGACAAGCAGCACCTTCTGTGAAATGTGCTCCTTTGCATCGCAGGATATAGTCCCAGGTAGGTAAAATAATTCTTCCATGATGATCTCGAACCACAGCTCCCCACGCAACACTGCTACTCTTCTCCAAGAAACTTCCATCAACATTGACCTTGGCCCACCCTAGACCAGGCTTTTGCCAATCCTTTTCCTTAGTATGGTCCTGTTGTTCCACTCTTGGCAGTTTAATGACAGGGCTTTTCCCTTTACCATCATTCTCTGCATTTCCACTTTCAATCATGCGTAGGTTTACTGGGTAGTTTTGCAAAAATCTAGCAGAATGGGAATTTTTCACTTTACCTTTTGCGAAGATCGCGTCATTCCTATGGTGCCAAACATGCCATAAAAATGCATAAATTTAGAGATTCTTTACGATACATCATACTACTTAATATGATGAGTAGTATTAGGCTGATCGAATGGTTGATATAGATCAGTACAGAATTTGGCTTGAGGACAGAGTGGTAATTTTGGTCAAGGATTTGTCATTTCGTTTAATCCATAGACCATAGGCCCCTCCATCCTCCACGCCGTGTGCTGCCCCAGGTCCTTCGCCATCCCGGCGCCGCCTTCCCACCTCTGCGCTAGCCGCCAGATCGCCCGTGCAAGCCCAAGGACGGCTGCACCAATGCCCCTGCTAAGTCCCACAATTAATAGCGCCCTCGTCTACACGGCTGTGTAGATCAGCAGCTCTGCAGGTTTTCCATTTTTGCCGACTGCCGGCACATTGCTGAAACCGATTGTCAAACCAGTAAGCTGTGTCTCCTAAGGCTTCATTCATATGTCTTTGACTCAAGAAGAACCTTGCCAATGATGGAGAACTCACAAGACTGTGGTTATGCTCAAGAAATAAGGATACAACATGCCATTTTGCATCTTCTAGCTTCACAGTTACATTCATTTGGCAATTCGTCCCTTCAACGATATTTCTTTTCCTCTTCCTAGTTCCAGAAAATGAATCTTCCCTTACCTACATTTGTTACACTGGAAACTGATCTTCCTATGTTTGTAATTTCTTCCTTTTATCATTGCAAAACCATTCTTCTGTGCATACATGTCGACATATCTGGTAGCATCTTCTAGTGTTTCGAACTCCATACCAATTGCAGGCACTGTATCTTTTTCCATTTCTTCTGGACTTGGGAATACATATTCTTCATTTTCTGCCACTGCTCTTCTATCTTCCTCTGTATCTTCATTCTCATATGTTGCAATAGCTACAACCTTCAAACAACCAAACATGCGAAGAACATATGTCAAATATGAGAGAATGAATAAATAAACTTGTCTTCTTTGATTTTTTTTAGTGAACCAACCTGCTCGTAGAATTGGACCACATTCTCTCTCGACGAAATACCAGATGTATTTTCAATGAAGCCATTGTCACCAACACTATCCTGCAACATTTTTTTTTCAGAATACAAGTGTGACTTTCATTTCAACTGTTTCCATCTAGACATGCCTATTATGTCACATGAAACAATCCAACAGTTATCAACTGTTTGTGCAATATACAGAAAGTACCTTCTCAGCTGTTTCAATGTACATATTTTTCACAGCATCGTTTGCAATCTCAGCTTCACCTCTGATATCCACATTACTGGCTATGTTATCTGGAATTTCTCCAATACTTTCTTCCGCAAGTGTAGCATTTGTCCTATTTTCTTTTCCAGCACAACCGCTTGGTATGTTTTGGACAGGGGATCGCTCTTGATTAACAAACAACTCCTGTGTCCAAATACTTTCTTCCGCAAGTGTAGCATTTGTCCTATTTTCTTTTCCAGCACAACCGCTTGGTATGTTTTGGACAGGGGATCGCTCTTGATTAACAAACAACTCCTGTGTCCAAATACAAAATTAATTATGCAATGCCCATGTGCACAATTGAGGTTTCATTTAAAAAGATGGACATACTACTACTTATTCTCTAACCTGTGTTTCTTTTATCATTTGTTGATGTAGTACAAACTGGTCAAATTCTTCCATGAAAACATCCTGCATTTGCATGATAACAAACAAGGTGTTATCAGATTTCTTTTCATGAACAACATGCAACCGAACAACATATCAACTACTAGTTTTCACATATCCATTACCTGAACACTGCACTCATGTTGTTCCTTCGAATGGTTGTATCCTGTCTCTTCACCTCTTTTTGCATTACTAGGTTCACCCTGCAATAACATTTTCCCAAGTAATGTCTTAAATCATTTAAATAAGGCTGCAAAGGACATAAACCCAAAAAGAAATGCAGGTCCGAACCTGTTTGATCTTCTTCCTTTTTCTTGAGTGCTTCTTCATTTCCATTCCGTCTGTTCCATTTATATACATCTGCTCCATTAATTTTTTTCAAAGACAGTCATGATCACAACAAGCACGTTTGTTAATGCAAAACCAAACGAAAACAAAATTATACAAGA
>NW_021205224.1:0-1401 GCF_002162155.2 Triticum dicoccoides
CAGCGAGGCGAGGCCAAAGTCCTCTTAGGAAGCAGGGCGAGCAGTGCCTGATTTAGGTGGTGAAAGCCACGGCCATGCAGAGCGTGCAGCTGCACAAAGACATCGGTGAGGTCCTTCTTGACCGTACCCCAGCAGAGGCGCGGAGGAACTCGGCAGTGAAGCCGTTGGGGCCAGGCGCCTTATGGGTAGGGAAGCACTTAATGGCATCCCTGATCTCAGCTTCCTCAAACGGGGCGTCAAGATCATGCAGGACGTCCGCTAGCGTGATCAGTTGGGACAAGTCCAGGGAGATGTCACGCGCAACATATGTGGCAAGCAGAGCGTCAAAGTGATGTATGCAGCCTCAGCCATGCCAGCGTGATCAGATAGTATGCAGCCCTCGAAGGTGAGGGTGTGGATCTTGTTCTTCTGTCGTCGATAGGAGCACTGCTGGTGGAAGAACACGGTGTTCGCGTCACTATCCTTGACCGAGGCAAGGCATGAATGCTGTCGGGCGATCGTTCTTGCAGCGAGGCGAGGCCAAAGTCCTCTTAGGAAGCAGGGCGAGCAGTGCCTGATTTAGGTGGTGAAAGCCACGGCCATGCAGAGCGTGCAGCTGCACAAAGACATCGGTGAGGTCCTTCTTGACCGTACCCCAGCAGAGGCGCGGAGGAACACAGAAGTGAAGCCGTTGGGGCCAGGCGCCTTATGGGTAGGGAAGCACTTAATGGCGTCCCTGATCTCAGCTTCCTCAAACGGGGCGTCAAGATCATGCAGGACATTCGCTAGCGTGATCAGTTGGGACAAGTCCAGGGAGATGTCACGCGCAACATATGTGGCAAGCAGAGCGTCAAAGTGATGTATGCAGCCTCAGCCATGCCAGCGTGATCAGATAGTATGCAGCCCTCGAAGGTGATGGTGTGGATCTTGTTCTTCTGTCGTCGATAGGAGCACTGCTGGTGGAAGAACACGGTGTTCGCGTCACTATCCTTGACCGAGGCAAGGCATGAATGCTGTCGGGCGATCGTTCTTGCAGCGAGGCGAGGCCAAAGTCCTCTTAGGAAGCAGGGCGAGCAGTGCCTGATTTAGGTGGTGAAAGCCACGGCCATGCAGAGCGTGCAGCTGCACAAAGACATCGGTGAGGTCCTTCTTGACCGTACCCCAGCAGAGGCGCGGAGGAACTCGGCAGTGAAGCCGTTGGGGCCAGGCGCCTTATGGGTAGGGAAGCACTTAATGGCATCCCTGATCTCAGCTTCCTCAAACGGGGCGTCAAGATCATGCAGGACGTCCGCTAGCGTGATCAGTTGGGACAAGTCCAGGGAGATGTCACGCGCAACATATGTGGCAAGCAGAGCGTCAAAGTGATGTATGCAGCCTCAGCCATGCCAGCGTGATCAGATAGTATGCAGCCCTCGAAGGTGA
>NW_021205225.1:0-1320 GCF_002162155.2 Triticum dicoccoides
TTTTCTGCTATATTTATTTTTTTCTTTTTATTTCTGAGTTGTAATAAGTCATGAAAAATAAGCATCTATGCTCCTTTTTTAGTACAGTTAATCACCACTATTTTTTGCTTCAATTCATTTTTGAGTAGTTTTCTATATAGTTTTTTTTCTTTTCTGCTATATTTATTTTTTCCTTTTTATTTTTGAGTTGTAATAAGTCATTAAAAATAAAAAAGAGGCGCAATGCTTGTTAATTTGCTTCAAGCCTTTCGGAATACTGTCAACTGCACTGCACATAGCTCTGTGCAGTCTACGGTATTCCTCAAGGCCTGAAGCTAACCAACGTGCAGGAGCATTGAGCCTCTTCGTCATCGTCTCTGCACTCAGGGCTTATAAACAGCTCCGAGTGGCTCTCGCTTGGCGAGGTGGGACTAAAAAAACAGCTGCAGGAAGAATCAACAAAAAATAACTGCAGAAAATAAAAAAGTAGTTAGACGGGTACATTAGTACCGGTTGGTGGCATCAACCGGTACCAATGCCGCTCTTTAGTCCCGGTTGGTGGGACCAACCGGGACGAATGCCGCTCTTTAGTGCCGGTTCCAACGGCTAAGCGGGCGGAGCTCATTAGTACCGGTTCATGGCGAACCTTTAGTACCGGTTCGTGCCACGAACCGGTACTAAAGAGGCCGTGGCAGGCTGTGGCCAGGCTGGGGCCCCACCAGCACCTTTAGTACCGGTTCGTGCCATGAACCAGTACTTTTATGCAGTTTTTTAGTCCCACCTCGCCAAGCGAGAGGCACTCGCAGCGGTTTATATGCCCTGAGTGCAGAGACGATGAAGGAGAGGGGCAATGCTCACCTGCACGTTGCTTAGCTTTAGGCCCTGATAGCTCCGTGCAGTCTATAACATTTCCTCAAGGCCTGAAGATAAGCAACATGCAAGTGAGCATTGCGCCTCTCTTTCATTTTTAATAACTTATTTTAACTCTGGGCTTTTGGTGCCTTCATTTGCTATTTTCCATGCATTTACTGATTTGTTTTGAGCTGAATGACCCTGAAATTCAAAAGCACTACAAATGAACTCCGAAAAGGTTAAAATGTGGAATGGTATCATCATTTCATCCACGTAGCATTTGCAAAAAAGTAGAGAGGATTACGGCAAAAACTGGATGCACTTCGTGTACAAAGTGGACAATCTCTTTCGAAGTATCAGGGTTTCGGACGAAAACTCATCTGTTACAAAGGCACTTCATTTTTTTAAACTTAATTATTACAATTCCAGACTTTTTGTGTGTTCAGTATGCACAATTAAAAGCCACATCATCAACTTTCAACCTTTTCT
>NW_021205226.1:0-1150 GCF_002162155.2 Triticum dicoccoides
TTTTTCCTCTGAAATTACTTAATATGCTTAGCTAGCTTCAAAATGACCTATTTAACCTAGGATAGCTCTAAAATGACCTATACTTAGCATCTTTTCCTCCAAAATTACTTAATGTGCTTAACTAGCTCTAAAATGACATAATATGCTTAAGAAATGACATAGTTTACCTCCTAAATGACTTCACATGCTTAGCTAGCTCCAAAATGACATAATAACCTTACTTAGCTCTAAAATGACACATTTAACCTAGGATAGCTCTAAAATGACCTATACTTAGCATCTTTTCCTCCAAAATTACTTAATCTGCTTAACTAGCTCTAAAATGACATAATATGCTTAAGAAATGACATAGTTTAGCTCCTAAATGACTTCACATGCTTAGCTAGCTCCAAAATGACGTAATAAACTTACTTAGCTCTAAAATGACCTATTTAACCTAGGATAGCTCTAAAAAGACCTATACTTAGCATTGTTTCCTCCAAAATGACTCAATATGCTTAGCTAGCTCAAAAATTACATAATAAGCTTAATTAGCTCCAAAATGACCTATTTAACCTAGGATAGGTCTAAAATGGCCTATACTTAGCATTTTTTCCTCCGAAATGACTTAATATGCTTAGCTAGCTTCAAAATGACCTATTTAACCTAGGATAGCTCTAAAATGACCTATACCTAGCATCTTTTTCTCCAAAATGACATAATATGCTTAACTAGCTCTAAAATGACATAATATGCTTAAGAAATGACACAGTTTAGCTCCTAAATGACTTCACATGCTTAACTAGCACCAACATGACATAATAACCTTACTTAGCTCTAAAATGACATATTTAACCTAGGATAGCTCTAAAATGACTTATACTTAGCATCTTTTCCTCCAAAATGACTTAATATGCTTAGCTAGCTCTAAAATGATATAATATGCTTAAGCAATGACATATTTTAGGTCCTAAATGACTTCATATGCTTAGCTAGCTTCAAAATGACCTATTTAACCTAGGCTAGCTCTAAAATGACCTATATTTAGCATTTTTTTCCTCCAAAATGACTCAATATGCTTAGCTAGCTCAAAAATTACATAATAAGCTTAATTAGCTCCAAAATGACCTATTTAACCTAGGATAGGTCTAAAATGACCTATACTTAGCAT
>NW_021205227.1:0-1942 GCF_002162155.2 Triticum dicoccoides
TTCTCCGGAACAACGAAACGAGCTAATGACTTATTGGAAATAATACATACCGATGTATGCAGTCCAATGAGTGTTGAGGCTCGTGGCAGGTATCGTTATTTTCTGACCATCATGGATGATTTGAGTAGATATGGGTATATCTTCTTAATGAAACACATGTCTGAAACCTTTGAAAAGTTCAAAGAATTTCAGAGTTGAGTGGAGAATCATCATAACTAGAAAATAAAGTTTCTATGATCTGATCGTGGAGGAGAATTTTTGAGTTACGAGTTTGGCTTTCATTTAAAACAATGTGGAATAGTTTCACAACTCATGCCATGTGGAACACCACAGCGAAATGGTGTGTCTGTACGTCGTAACCGCACTTTATTAGATATGGTGCAATCTATGATGTCTCTTACCGATTTACCACTATTGTTTTGGGATTATGCATTAGAGACAGCTGCATTCACGTTAAACAGGGCACCATCAAAAATCCGTTGAGACGACGCCTTATGAACTGTGGTTTGGCAAGAAACCAAAGTTGTTGTTTCTTAAAGTTTGGGGTTGCGATGCTTATGTGAAAAAGATTCAACCTGATAAGCTCGAACCCAAATCGGAGAAATGCGTCTTCATAGGATACCCAAAGGATACTGTTGGGTACACCTTCTATCACAAAACCGAAGGCAAGATATTTGTTGTTAAGAACGGATCCTTTCTAGAGAAGGACTTTCTTTCAAAAGAAGTGGGTGGGAGGAAAGTAGAACTTGATGAGGTAATTGTACCTTCTCCCGAATTGGAAAGTAGTTTATCACATAAATTAGTTCCAGTGATTCCTACACCAATTAGTAAGGAAGCTAATGATGATGATCATGAAACTTCAGACCAAGTTACTACCGAACCTCGTAGGTCAACCAGAGTAAGGACCACACTAGAGTGGTATGGTAATCATATTCTGGAAGTCATGTTACTAGACCATGATGAACCTACGAACTATGAGGAAGTGATGATGAGCCCAGATTCCGTGAAATGGCTTGAGGCCATGAAATCTGAGATGGGATCCATGTATGAGAACAAAGTGTGGACTTTGGTGAACTTGCTCGATGATCGGAAGGCCATAGAAAATAAATGGATCTTCAAGAGGAAGACATACGTTGATATTAGTGTTACTATCTACAAAGCTCGACTTGTCGCAAAAAGGTTTTTTGACAAGTTCAAGGTGTTGACTACAATGAGATTTTCCCAACTGTAGTGATGCTTAAATCCGTCCGAATCATGTTAGCAGTTGCCATATTTTATGAAATCTAGCAGATGGATGTCAAAAATGCATTCCTGAATGGATTTCTTGAAGAAGAGTTGTATATGATACAACCATAAGGTTTTTTCGATCCAAAGGGTGCTAACAAAGTGTGCAAGCTACAGCGATCCATTTATGGACTGGTGCAAGCCTCTCGGAGTTGGAATAAACGCTTTGATAGTATGATCAAAGCATATGGTTTTATACAGACTCTTGGAGAAGCCTATATTTACAAGAAAGTGAGTGGGATCTCTGTGGCATTTCTAATACTATATGTGGATGACATATTGTTGATTGGAAATGATATAGAATTTCTGGATAGCATAAAGGGATACTTGAATAAGAGTTTTTCAATGAAAGACCTCGGTGAAGCTGCTTACATATTGTGCATCAAGATCTATAGAGATAGATCAAGACGCTTGATAACGATTTTTCAATGAGTACATACCTTGACAAGTTTTTGAAAGAATTCAAAATGGATCAGTCAAAGAAGGAGTTCCTGTCTGTATTACAAGGTGTAGAGTTGACTAAGACTCAAAGCCCGACCATAGCAGAAGATAGAAAGAGAATGAAAGTCATTCCCTATGCCTGAGTCATAGGTTCTATAAAGTATGTTATGTTGTGTACCAGACCTATCGTGTACCTTGCCATGAGTTTGACAAGGGG
>NW_021205228.1:0-1181 GCF_002162155.2 Triticum dicoccoides
TACTACACCGGAGGTGCCTACTACTACGTGCAGCCCGCTGACGACGACCAGGAGTAGTTAGGAGGATCCCAGGCAGGAGGCATGCGCCTCTTTCGATCTGTATCCCAGTTTGTGCTAGCCATCTTATGGCAACTTGTTTAACTTATGTCTGTACTCAGATATTGTTGCTTCCGCTGACTCGTCTATGATCGAGCACTTGTATTCGAGCCCTCGAGGCCCCTGGCTTGTATTATGATGCTTGTATGACTTATTTTATGTTTTAGAGTTGTGTTGTGATATCTTCCCGTGAGTCCCTGATCTTGATCGTACACATTTGCGTGCATGATTAGTGTACGATTGAATCGGGGGCGTCACATCATGTTAGGGGTCTGAATTCTGAAGCGCGTCAGCTTGCGGTTAGGCAAAAGATCAATGAAAGTGGGTGTTCTATTGTTTGCCTCCAAGAAACCAAATGCATGCATATTGATCAACGCTTCATTAGAAAATTCTGTCCACGGCGTTTTGATAATTTTGTTTATGTACCATCGGTTGGGGCATCCGCTGGTATGGTGGTCATATGGAATTCATCTGTCTTCATAGGCAATTTAATTGAGGCTAAACCATATGGTATTATTGTGAAGTTTCAATCTAAGCACACATCTGAGTCTTGGTTTCTTGTCTCAATGTATGGTCCGTGTCAAGGACCGTTGCGTGATGATTTTGTGCAGTGGTTATATAATCTGGATATTCAGTTCGAGGATAATTGGTTGCTTTTAGGTGATTTCAACTTTATGCGTTCGATTGAGAATCGAAATCAGCCAGGTGGTGATGTGAATGATATCTTTTTGTTTAATGAAGTAATTGGTCATTTGGGTCTTGTTGAACTGCCAATCAAGGGTCGTCAATACAGATGGTCTAATATGCAAACCACACCTTTACTCGAACAAATTGATTGGTTTTTTACATCTGTGACTTGGACACATGATCACCCCAACACAATGGTTCTTCCGCTTGTGCGTACTGCCTCCGATCACGTTCCGTGTGTGGTTTCAATTGCCACTTGTGTTCCCAAGGCAAAAGTTTTTCGTTTTGAAAACTATTGGGTTGATTTGCCTGGTTTTATGGACTGTGTATCTGAGGTTTTGAACAGACCTGTGGATAAATCTTCAACTGCCTTAATCATTTCTGCTAAATTCAAATCT
>NW_021205229.1:0-1075 GCF_002162155.2 Triticum dicoccoides
TTGGAACCACTTGATTATGAATCACTTGGTACTTGCGAACCGTGCCTCATGGGCAAGATGACTAAAACACCGTTCTCCGGTACTATGGAGAGAGCAACAGATTTGTTGGAAATCATACATACCGATGTATGTGGTCCGATGAATATTGAGGCTCGTGGCGGATATCGTTATTTTCTCACCTTCACAGATGATTTGAGCAGATATGGATATATCTACTTAATGAAGCATAAGTCTGAAACATTTGAAAAGTTCAAAGAATTTCAGAGTGAAGTTGAAAATCATCGTAACAAGAAAATAAAGTTTCTACGATCTGATCGTGGAGGAGAATATTTGAGTTACGAGTTTGGTGTACATTTGAAAAACTGTGGAATAGTTTCGCAACTCACGCCACCTGGAATACCACAGCGTAATGGTGTGTCCGAACGTCGTAATCGTACTTTATTAGATATGGTACGATCTATGATGTCTCTTACTGATTTACCGCTATCATTTTGGGGTTATGCTTTAGAGACGGCCGCATTCACGTTAAATAGGGCACCATCAAAATCCGTTGAGACGTCGCCTTATGAACTGTGGTTTGGCAAGAAACCAAAGTTGTCGTTTTTTAAAGTTTGGGGCTGCGATGCTTATGTGAAAAAGCTTCAACCTGATAAGCTCGAACCCAAATCGGAGAAATGTGTATTCATAGGATACCCAAAGGAAACTGTTGGGTACACCTTCTATCACAGATCCGAAGGCAAAACATTTGTTGCTAAGAATGGATCATTTCTAGAGAAGGAGTTTCTCTCGAAAGAAGTGAGTGGGAGGAAAGTAGAACTTGACGAGGTAACTGTACCTGCTCCCTTACTGGAAAGTAGTTCATCACAGAAAACTGTTTCAGTGACACCTACACCAGTTAGTGAGGAAGCCAATGATAATGATCATGAAACTTCAGATCAAGATACTACTGAACTTCGTAGATCAACCAGAGTAAGATCCGCACCAGAGTGGTACGGTAATCCTGTTCTGGAGGTCATGCTACTAGATCATGATGAACCTACGAACTATGAAGAAGCGATGGTGAGCCCAGATTCCG
>NW_021205230.1:0-1225 GCF_002162155.2 Triticum dicoccoides
TACCGGAGTCCTGCTAGCCCAGTGCTACAGCCCGGACCCACTTGCTGATGACCGACACGTTCGAAGCTGGGTCATGAATGCCTGTCCCTGTAAGTCTGTGCCACTTTGGGTTTACGACTAGTCATGTCAGCCCGGGCTCCTTATCATATGGATGCTAGCGACACTATCATATACGTGAGTCAAAAGGCGCAAACGGTCCCGGGCAAAGGTAAGGCGACACCCGTGGGGATACCGTGCGTGAGGCCGCAAAGTGATATGAGGTGTTACCGGCTAGATCGATGTGACATCGAGTCGGGGTCCTGACAGCGTTGGTATCAGAGCTTGACTGCCTGTAGGATTACCAAGCCAAACTGGTCGAAGTTGAGTCTAGAAATGCTTTAGTTATATAAGGGAATTGATTGTGGGATGGAACGTAAGGCTCTTTTTACTCCTTATACCTTATGCCTTCTGATCTGAGTCATCTTATCTTTCCTGCGGGGTTTAAGAACTAGGCTATCTCTTCTTTCTATCAGGATCACGTGTTACTAATCCGTAGACTTATAGATTGTTGGATTTAAGCTTGAGTTCAGTTTCTACTACTTCCGTACGTTAATTGTTGATCTCGAAACCTTGATATTGTGCTTCTGAGTGGTTATGCCACCATTTTTGTGAATGTCTCAAGTCTTTTCTGAGCATTTACAGCCGTTATGCTGTCCGAGTCATTCCAGGTTTTCTAAATAGTCTGATGCATTTGCAAAATCCTTTCCCTCTGGTTTCGATGCTCCTTTATGCCAGCTCAATCACACTAATTGTTGAGTTGAGGTATTCTACTGCCTCGACCTTTATGTTGGAATAATTATTATGACCCTAGGTGTCTCAGGGGATCATCTAGTAATTTAGCCATGATTTGTGTTCCCAGTGTGATGATTCTGGCCATCATTCTCGAAAGCATCCCGTGATGCTACTTAGTAATAGGTATTCTATCCCTGGGTTCTTGAACCCGAGATTCACTCTACCTACTTCATGTTGATAGTAATTGCTAGTGCCTTTAGGATATTAGTAACCTTTGCGATAGTCCTTGAAGTCCGTGGTATCTTCTTCTTCCAAATACCATGAACTACTTATGGCAGAAGTTCCTCGTTGAACTGAAATATCACAACAAGAGTGCTCTCGATGAGTTCTCCATTCATAAATCGTGACTCTGCCAGTTCTACCTTTCTGCATGGGTTATCCGGAAGAAATATGT
>NW_021205231.1:0-1388 GCF_002162155.2 Triticum dicoccoides
TCATGTGGCGGCGCTCGTCGCCATCGTATTTGTCCATCTCATCCGTTACCGCTTGGGCGGCCCGGATATTCTCTGCAGGCGTGGCGTAGATGGGGCGCTCTGCCCTGAACATGCTGGCGATGGTCGTGCCACGTTGCCGAATTGTGCCGAGGCGACTAGGCCCCCCAAGAGCTAGTGTGCCGCCTACAGCCCGGTCCATATCGCGCCGGTAGGCGTCCGAAAGCCGACGCATGCTGGCCAGGCGGCCAACATTTTCGAGAAGCTGGAGGCGGCGTGCCTCCAGCGCCTCAGTGTCCGCACCCTCGGGAATGGGCGCCGTGAGGTCGCGCAGAGCAGCGTCGAGGGGATCTTGAGCATGCCCGTCCGAGTGCTCCTCACTGTTGATGATGAGTACCTCCGTGACGGTGCTCCCGCCACTATACTCGCGAGGAGGCGGCTCGTCGTAGACCACCACGTTGGTGGGGAATGCGTCGAGCGACGCCGTGTCGGAGTCGACGATCATCAGATCGGTCGAGCCGACGGACTCCAGGTCCACAGCAGGCTCGTTGGTGACATGGAGCTGGTCTAGGAGGCTGACGAGGCGGCTCTCAGGGCAGCTACTGCCCGCGTCGGAGGCCGGCTCGTCGGAGAGGTCGATCTCGCCGACAAGGTCGGCGAGGCAGCTCGCCGTGCAGGCAATCTCCGTGCCGTGCAGCGCGTCAGGGCTGACGCCATCGGGCGTGCTGGGCTAGCTTCGCTCGCCAGGAAGGAACATGGTTCCCATCCAGAGCAGATCTCCAGGAGACGGTGCACCTCGCCCCACGGTGGGTGCCAAATGACGGGGGTTGGGTGCGACATATGCCAATGGACGGCTTATCATGGTGGGAGCGAGTAGAACGTCGCCGGTGCCTGGAAGCGGGATAAGGCGTAGACACGAACACCGGCGTACTTTACCCAGTTTCGGGGCTCTCCTAGGAGATAACACCCCTAGTCCTGCTCTGCGGGGTCTCCGCATGATCACTAAGGCACAAGTGATACAATGGTGCTCCTTGAGCTGTGTGCTAGAGGCAGAAGGAGGCAAGGCTAGCTCCCTTCCTGCTCTAGGGGAGTGGCTAGTTCTAATGGAGTAGGAACCGTTTGCATGGGGTTCCTGGGGGGTTTATATAGGCCTACCCCCAGGGGTACAATAGTAATTCGTCCGGGTGTTGGGCCCGGCTGTAAGTGTCTCCAGCCTCCGGCTTCTCCGCCGACCGTTGGGGCCCTCCGCCTGGTAGGCCCCGATGACTAGTTGGTGGCTGCTTACTGTAGCCGTGTCGTTGGTGATGGAGGCTTGGTCATCTTAGTGTGGCTACAGTCCCGCCGCCTGGTGGGAGGCCACTGTAGCCACACCTGGTCTTATCAGCTTAATC
>NW_021205232.1:0-1050 GCF_002162155.2 Triticum dicoccoides
CTTAACAATGTGATCTGTCTCAGCTTGCTTCGTTTTGAAATCCACCAAATATTTAATGGTTGTCTTGAGTACTGCTTGTGATTGTGCTATTTGCTTCCTCAACATGTCAACTTCATCTCTAAGTGCAGAAGCAGAATCTCTTTCTACCAGTAGTTTGGCCTCTAGAGCATCAGCAGTTAGCAATTCATGATGCACGATTGGGCCGGTGCACTGTTGTGGGATGATACAACATCCATGGGGACCTTGCTCTCTGATCTTAGGCAAACCTGTTTTGCCATTAAAGTTTAGATTGGATTCCGAAAAGTTGAAGTTAGCAAAACATCTCAACTGGAAGTTATAACAGCAAACAAGTTAAACAAACAAGGAATTAAAGTGTTTCAATTGGATGCTGAAAAGTAGTTATTAACATCATTGTAACTGGTTGCGGCAGCAAAGCAGTTAAACAAACAAGTTTTGCAAAAGTTACCTGTTGTGGCATTGGAGTTTCTCTTGGATCCTAACAAGTTGAGTAGCAAGTAATGTGATTAGAGCAACCGATTGCAGAAACAAAGCAGTTAAACAAACAAGTTTTGCAAAAGGAACCTATTGTGGCATTGGCGTTTCTCTTGGATCCTAAAAAGTTGAGTAGTTAGTAACTTGATTAGAGCAACAAGTTACAGCAGCAAACCTGTTACACAAATATATTTTTGAAATTATACCTGCTATGCAATTGGACTTCCAATTGGATCCTGAAAACTTGAAGTTGGTAAGATGATTACAACAACAAGTTACAATAGAAAACTAGGTAAACAAGGAAGTTTCTAAAAACATACATGTTGTGCGAACGGAGTTTCAGTTGGATCCTGCAAACTTGAATGTTAGCAATCATAAATAAAGTGTTGCAAGAGCCATAAGAAACTAACATCAAACTACTAAAAACTAACAAGTTTTGGCAACATATTTAATTACACATGAACTAGTAAAACTAACAAGTTCTTGGAAACGTATTAAAGTAACAAGTCGGTACCGTTTACCAGCAACACATACATCTGTAAATTTCTTTGATGTAAG
>NW_021205233.1:0-821 GCF_002162155.2 Triticum dicoccoides
GTGGGCGGCGATGCAGGGCTTCCGGAGGGGCTTGGCTTGGTGGGGAGGAAGAGGGGGTCGCGGCGGAGCCTCTGGGCTAGTCGGGGGAGCGAGGGAAGGGCGGTGGCTGCAGCTACAGCGAACGGCGGCGATGGTGGTGTTCGGCCGTGAGAGAGAGAGCGAGGGGGAGGAGGGGAGGAACCGAGGGAGAGTGAGAGAGGGAGCCAGGGGCTGCGTGGCATCGCGGGAGACGTCCAGGGAAGGAGGAGGCAGCCAGGCAGGGAGGAGGTGGCCGGGGCGCGTGGCCGCGCGCCGGGCGCGTGCCCGCGTCCTTCTGGCGAGGGAAGAAGACGACAGGGGGGGTAGCGGTGGCGGGCTGGGCCACTGGAGGAGCTGGGCCGGCTGGGCTGAGAGGTGAGCGCCAGGTAAGTACTCTCTCTCTCTCTCTCTGTTATTTCTATTTAATTCTGTTTTTCTATTTTGCAGGTTTGTTTTGAATTTGGTTTTGAAACCAATTCAATTTATTTTGCTTCTGACAATATTTTTAGGAGCTGAAAGAATTAAAACAATGCTCCACAAAAATATTTTCAGAATTATTGGACCTATATTTATTTAACAGTAGATATAAGTCCAATTCAAATAGCTATTGATTTAATTCAAATACCCAAAATAAATGTTTCTGAGATACCGAAAATATTGGTTTGGATTTTACCTCTTGCCAATATTTCCAGAGGATAACAAGAACATTTTCTTGGACTTATTTGAAGCAATTTTTATCTTGATCATTTTTTTAAAGGATTTTGAGGCTTTGAAAATTCCTCAATTCAAATTTCATTTGAATT
>NW_021205234.1:0-1301 GCF_002162155.2 Triticum dicoccoides
AAAATAGTTCTGTCAGTGAGCACATACTCACTATGTCTGGGTTACATAACCGCTTGACTCAGCTGGGAGTTAATCTCCCGGATGATGCGGTCATTGACAGAATCCTCCAGTCGCTTCCACCGAGCTACAAGAGCTTTGTGATGAACTTCAATATGCAGGGGATGGAAAAGACCATTCCTGAAGTATTTGCTATGCTGAAATCAGCAGAGGTAGAAGTCAGAAAGGAACATCAAGTGTTGATGATCAATAAAACCACTAAGTTCAAGAAGGGCAAGGGTAAAAAGAACTTCAAGAAGGACGGCAAGGTAGTTGCCGCACCCAGCAAGCAAGCTGCCGGGAAGAAGCCAAAGAATGGACCCAAGCCCGAGACTGAGTGTTTTTATTGCAAGGAAAGTGGTCACTGGAAGCGGAACTGCCCCAAATACTTAGCGGACAAGAAGGCCGGCAAAACCAAAGGTATATTTGATATACATGTAATTGATGTGTACCTTACCAGTAATCGTAGTAACTCCTGGGTATTTGATACCGGTGCCGTTGCTCATATTTGTAACACACAACAGGAGCTGCGGAATAAACGGAGACTGGCGAAGGACGAGGTTACGATGCGCGTCGGGAATGGTTCCAAGGTCGATGTGATCGCCGTCGGCACGCTACCTCTACATTTACCTACGGGATTAGTTTTGAACCTCAATAATTGTTATTTTGTGCCAAGTTTGAGCATGAACATTGTATCAGGATCTCGTTTAATTCGAGATGGCTACTCATTTAAATCCGAGAATAATGGTTGTTCTATTTATATGAGAGATATGTTTTATGGTCATGCTCCTATGGTGAATGGTTTATTCTTTATGAATCTCGAGCGTAATGCTACACATATTCATAGTGTAAGTACCAAAAGATGTAAGATTGATAGTGATAGTCCCACATACTTGTGGCACTGCCGCCTCGGTCACATAGGTGTCAAACGCATGAAGAAGCTCCATGCTGATGGACTTTTAGAGTCTCTTGATTACGAATCATTTGACACGTGCGAACCATGCCTCATGGGTAAAATGACCAAGACTCCATTCTCAGGAACAATGGAGAGAGCAACCAACTTATTGGAAATCATACATACTGATGTGTGCGGTCCAATGAGTGTTGAGGCTCGCGGTGGCTATCGTTATGTTCTCACCCTCACTGATGACTTGAGTAGATATGGGTATGTCTACTTAATGAAACACAAGTCTGAGACCTTTGAAAAGTTCAAGGAATTTCAGAGTGAAGTTGAGAATCAACGTGACAGAAAAATCAAGTTTCTA
>NW_021205235.1:0-804 GCF_002162155.2 Triticum dicoccoides
TGCCCTCCCCTCACCCCTCTATTTATAGGGGGAAGGGAGAAGGGGGCCGGCCCCCTAGAACCCATCTAGGAGGGGGGGGGTGCGGCGGCCTAGGGGGGAGGGGAGAGGGTGGCTTGCCCCCCAAGTCAAGGGGGGCGCCCCCTCTAGGGTTCCCCTTCAACCCTAGGCGCATGGGCCAAGGGAGGGGGGTGCGGCCAGCCCACAAGGGGCTGGCTCCCTGCCCCACGCAGCCCATGTGGCCCCCCGGGAGGGGTGGCCCCTCCCGGTGGACCCCCGGAACACTTCCGGTGGCCCCGGTACAATACCGGTATGACCCCGAAACTTCCCGGTGTCCATTTGACAACTTCCCATATATAAATCTTTACCTCCGGACCATTCCGGATCTCCTCGTGACGTCCAGGATCCCATCCGGGACTCCGAAAAACATTCGGTAGTCACATACTAGTCTTCCTAATAACCCTAGCGTCACCGAACCTTAAGTGTGTAGACCCTACGGGTTCGGGAGACATGCAGACATGACCGAGACGCTCTCAGTCAATAACCAACAGCGGGATCTGGATACCCATGATGGCTCCCACATGCTCCTCGATGTTGTCATCGGATGAACCACTATGTCGAGGATTCGATCAAACCCTGTATGCAATTCCCTTTGTCAATCGGTACGTTACTTGCCCGAGACTCGATCGTCGGTATCCCAATACCTTGTTCAGTCTCGTTACCGGCAAGTCACTTTACTCGTACCGTAATGCATGATCCCGTGTCCAACACCTTGGTCACATTGAGCTCATTATGATGATGCATTAC
>NW_021205236.1:0-1725 GCF_002162155.2 Triticum dicoccoides
GTTCGGACTTTAGAAACATGGCAACATTATTTATGGCCCAAAGAATTTGTTATACATTCTGATCATGAATCTTTGAAACATATTAAAAGTCAAGCTAAACTGAATCGTAGACATGCTAAATGGGTTGAATTCATTGAGACTTTCCCTTATGTCATTAAACACAAGAAGGGAAAAGAAAATGTTATTGCTGATGCATTGTCTCGTCGCTATACTATGCTTTCACAACTTGACTTCAAAATATTTGGTTTGGAGACCATCAAAGATCAATATGTGCATGATGCTGATTTTAAAGATGTAATGCAGAATTGTAAAGAAGGAAGAATGTGGAACAAGTTTGTTGTTAACAATGGATTTGTGTTTCGTGCTAACAAGCTATGCATTCCAGCTAGCTCCGTTCGTCTTTTGTTGTTGCAGGAGGCGCATGGAGGAGGATTAATGGGACACTTTGGCGTGAAGAAGACGGAGGACGTACTTGCTACACATTTCCTTTGGCCAAAGATGAGACGGGATGTTGAGCGTTTTATTGCTCGCTGCACTACATGTCAAAAAGCTAAGTCACGACTCAATCCTCATGGTTTATATATGCCTTTGCCTGTACCTAGTGTTCCTTGGGAGGATATATCTATGGACTTTGTTTTAGGTTTACCTTGAACAAAGAAGGGGAGGGATAGCATATTTGTTGTCGTGGATAGATTCTCGAAAATGGCACACTTTATACCATCTCATAAAAGCGATGATGTTGTTAATGTTGCTGATTTGTTCTTTCGTGAAATTATTCGCTTGCATGGTGTGCCAAATACTATTGTTTCAGATCGTGATACTAAATTTCTTACCCACTTTTGGAGATGTTTATGGGCTAAGTTGGGGACTAAACTGCTTTTTAGTACTACTTGTCACCCCCAAACTGATGGACAAACTGAAGTAGTCAATAGAACATTGTCTACTATGCTTAGGGCTGTTTTGAAGAATAATAAGAAAATGTGGGAGGAATGCTTGCCTCATATTGAATTTGCTTATAATCGTTCATTGCACTCTTGATAGAGGCTAAGGTGTCCCGTCTTTCGATGAGATGATGGATATCGCTTTGGTGGAAGTCGACTTTGACGATCCGACTACGAACGTGCGAGGACGTCGCGCCTTAGCAATCGCTAAACCAACTCCGAGAGGTTATTGACCACGCCGGAGCACGATCAACCTGACCACGAGGGTCTGTTTCCTGCGAGCAAACGAAGAACAAGCAAGAAACTGAGATTGCAATCTGGATATTGCGAATATAAGATAAAAGCTTTATTGATCAAGGTGGGGTTCTGTGACGCCTTTGTCTGGTCGTTGAACACAAACGAAGTACGCGAAGTTGCAGCTATGGCGAACTTTTAATCTAAACAAAACCCAAAGTCTAAACGATGCCCTAAGGGCTGTATATATGGAGGAAGAGGGGGGGATTTCGTGGCCCTTGGTGGAGGGGTCCGAAATCAACCCTATCTCTTGTTTCCCCACACATACGGACTCTAAAAATAGCCTATACTTATGTATTTCGAAATTACATGGGCCTGGCCCAATAATAAGGTGACGCAGCACCTAAAATAGCCTCGGGACGAAATTTATGAAGTGGCATCTTGTATATTTCGTCCAAGGCTTCATGCACCCATTATGGTGGCTTCAAAGTCCTGAAATCATCACTTGTAACTCCGTTCTTGTTCCCCTTGCGCATGCCATCATCTCCAT
>NW_021205237.1:0-914 GCF_002162155.2 Triticum dicoccoides
CGGGCCTCGGCGGCGGCGATGTGGGCCTCGCCCACGTGGCGGCGCGTGAGTGGGTGCGGCGGCGGGGCGGACAACGTCCGGCGCGGGCGGACACGTCCGGCCCGGCGCGGGGAAGATGGATCTGTTTTTTTTTAACTAGGGTTTCGGACGGGGAAAGAAGAGATCCGAATGGAGAGGGTATAAATAGGCATAAGTGGAGCTAGGAGAGTCCAAATGAGGTGCGGTTTTCGCCCACACGATCGTGATCGAACCCTCTAGGACATGGAGCAGAGTTTGGTGGGTTTTGGGCCAAATTTGGGTGGTGTTGGGCTGCAACACACACGAGGCCTTTTCCGTCCCTCGGTTAACCGTTGGAGTATCAAACGAAGTCCAAATGACCCGAAACTTGACAGGCGGTCTACCGGTAGTAAACCAAGGCCACTTGACAAGTCTCGGTCCAATCCGGAAATGTTTAATCCCCACACAAGAAAGAAAGGTAGAAATGACCACCGGAGGAGAACGGAACGCCGGATTGCAAAACGGACAACGGGGAAAATGCTGGAATGCATGAGATGAACATGTATGCAAATGCAATGCACGTGATAACATGATAAGGGATGCACGAAAAAGAAAAACAACACACGGAGACAAAGACCCGAACCCGAGAAATAAATATAACTTAGCGCCGGGGACGGCAAGAGTTGGATACAAATATGGAAAGTATATCTGGGGCGTTACAACACTCCACCACTACGAAAAGATCTCGTCCCGAGATCTAGGACTGAAAGAACTCCGGGTACTCAGAACGGAGGTGATCCTCGCGTTCCCAGGTAGCTTCACGGTCGGAATGGTGTGACCACTTGACTTTGAGAAATTTGATTGACTTGTTGCGAGTCTTGCGTTCAGTCTCTTCGAGAATAGCAACTGGGTGCTCA
>NW_021205238.1:0-711 GCF_002162155.2 Triticum dicoccoides
AATCGGCCAAAACCGCTAGTGTTGATGACCAAAACGTAAACGCACCCCAGGGTTCGTTAATTGTGGAAATCACTCCGGGACCCCAAAACAGTGAGTAATAGTCCACGAAACGGGCCAGAATCGGCCAAAACTGTGAGTGTTGATGACCGACATGTAAGCGCACCTTGGGGTTAAACAACTATGGAAATCGCTTTGGGGCCCAAAACCGGTGAGTAATAGTCCACGAAACGGGTCAGAATCGGCCAAAACCGTGAGTGTTGATGACCGAAACGTAAATGGACCCCAGTATTCGTTAATCGTGGAAATCACTCTGGGACCCCAAAACAGTTAGTAATAGTCCACGAAACGGGGCAGAATCGGCCAAAACTGTGAGTGTTGATGACCGAAACGTAAACGCACCCAGGGTTCGTTAATCGTGGAAATCACTCCGGGACCCCAAAATAGTGAGTAATAGTCCACGAAACGGGCCAGAATCGGCCAAATCTGTGAGTGTTCATGACCTACACGTAAGCGCGCCTTGGGGTTCAACAACTATGGAAATTTGTTTGTGGCCCAAAAATGGTGAGTAATAGTCTACGAAACGGGTTAGAATCGATAAAAACCGCGAGTGTTGATGACCAAAACGTAAACGCACCCCAGGGTTCGTTATCCGTGGAAATCTCACCGGGACCCCAAACAGTGCGTAATAGTCCACGAAACGGGCCAGAATCG
>NW_021205239.1:0-1264 GCF_002162155.2 Triticum dicoccoides
AAGTGTGTGAACACGATTTGGTAAAGGTAGCGGTGAGAGGCCATGTAGGAGTACATGGTGGGTTGTCTCACTGGAACCGTCCTTAAGCACTGAGTTCTATGTATGTCGTCCAATGACTAGCTACTACCACACATTGGAATGCTTAAGTGCCCCTCTCGACTTATTAGCCAACTTGATCTCTGTCCAGGAGTCGCAACTAGTTTCTGGTGTTTGTAGGTAGTGCTATTTTTCTACCAAGTGGCACCCGGCAGGGTGGGCTTGGGACAGACTAGGCACACGTGGCCTGGTGTACCGAGTGGCACCCGGATGGTGGGCTCGGGAACCCTGCACACATCGTTTGGGGCCGTGAGCGACACCCCGGCCGGATCTCCTTGCGGATGGAACCCGAATAGGCGATAAACCTGGACTAGAGTCTTGTGTGGTTAGTCAGGTCGTGGCCGACACCCTCGCCAGGCTTCCGCTTGAAGGTTGCCGAGATACATGACGTGTACATGGCGGTAAGTAGCGAGAGCGTATGTGAAGAAGTACACCCCTGCAGGGTTAACATGATCTATTCGAATAGCCGGGTCCGCGATTATGGACTTCTTGGATGCTTACATGGTACATAGATAACTTGAAGTGGATACTCTAAAATGCTCAAGACAAGTGTGAGTGCTATGGATGGCCTTCTCGTAGGGAGACGGGGATGAATCCATAGTAGTGTATTGTGTGGTGATTAGTGGACTCGTGTGCGCCATATCACCTCAAGAAGTTCTGGTAGTCGTAGAACAGGATAGCCACAGAGTCAAAGCTGGCTTGCTGCAACTAAACTCCACATTACTCTCTTGATACAAGTGCATGTATGATAGGATCTGATGTAAGTCTTGCTGAGTACCTTTGTACTCATGTTGCTTTATTTATGTTTTTGCAGCGGAGACTTCGGTCTTACTAGTGTTCTCGTGGACTTCGACAAGTAGCTTGTACCTCAGCTACGATCTTGATCGGACGTTGTAGATAGTCAGGCTTTCAGCCTTTTTCATTTATAGATGTCTGTACTCAGACATGTAATGCTTCCGTTTGTTGCTTGATTGCTCTGAATGTTGGGTCATGTGACCCCTGTTTGTAATAAATGCTATGATGGCTCTTCTGAGCCTTTATCTATATGAGTTGTTGAGTTATGCTGTGATGCCATGTTGTACAGCACATACTTGCATGTTATGCGTACGTGTAATGTGTATTGCTATGTGTGGGATCTGACTATCTAGTTGTTTATCCTTAGTAGTCT
>NW_021205240.1:0-887 GCF_002162155.2 Triticum dicoccoides
CTTATTGGAAATCATACATACTGATGTGTGCGGTCCGATGAGTGTTGAGGCTCGCGGTGGCTATCGTTATGTTCTCACCCTCACTGATGATTTAAGTAGGTATGGGTATATCTACTTAATGAAACACAAGTCTGAAACCTTTGAAAAGTTCAAGGAATTTCAGAGTGAGGTTGAAAATCAACGTGACAGGAAAATCAAGTTTCTACGATCAGATCGTGGAGGAGAATACTTGAGTCACGAGTTTGGGGCACACTTAAGAAAATGTGGAATAGTTTCACAACTCACGCCGCCTGGAACACCTCAGCGTAATGGTGTGTCCGAACGTCGTAATCGCACTCTGTTAGATATGGTGCGATCTATGATGTCTCTTACCGATTTACCGCTTTCCTTTTGGGGCTATGCTTTAGAGACTGCCGCATTCACTTTAAATAGGGCTCCGTCGAAATCCGTTGAGACGACACCGTATGAATTATGGTTTGCGAAGAAACCTAAGCTGTCGTATCTAAAAGTTTGGGGATGCGATGCTTATGTCAAGAAACTTCAACCTGAAAAGCTCGAACCCAAGTCGGAAAAATGCGTCTTCATAGGATACCCAAAAGAAACTATTGGGTACACCTTCTACCTCAGATCCGAAGGCAAGATCTTTGTTGCCAAGAATGGGTCCTTTCTGGAGAAAGAGTTTCTCTCGAAAGAAGTAAGTGGGAGGAAAGTAGAGCTTGATGAAGTATTACCTCTTGAACCGGAAAATGGCGCAACTCAAGAAAATGTTCCTGAGGTGCCTGCACCGACTAGAGAGGAAGTTAATGAAAATGATCAAGATACTTCTGATCAAGCCCCTACTGAAATTCGAAGGTCCACAAGGACACGTTCCGCACCAGAGTGGTACG
>NW_021205241.1:0-6254 GCF_002162155.2 Triticum dicoccoides
GTAAAATGTTGTTGCTAGTGACATCTCGATGGATTATAGGTGGACTGCATTCGTGGTGCAAATAAGATATTGCCTGAGCCACATCAGTTGCAAGAGCAATTCTCTTCTTCCAATCTAATTCCTTTGCTAGCTCCTCATTTTCTAATGTCCCATGGAGACTTCCCTGCTGAATGTAGTCATAGACGAGAAATTTATACGCTCGATTGGAGCAGAATCCATACATTTTGACAATGCTTTGTTGTCGAATCTGTGATAAGATTTCCATTTCACTACGGAATCTTCTTTCATCGTCCAACTCTTCTTCGGTCTGATGAAGCTTCTTCACAGCAACTAGCTGCCCGTCTTGGAGCTCTGCCTTATAGACTTTGCCGTATCCTCCTGTTCCAATGATGTACTTATCATCGAAGTCTTCTGTTGCCCTTATAATGTCATCAAATGCTAATCTTCCATCAAAATTCCAAACAGAGAATAGGTCCCTTCCTTCAGCAGTAACAATTTCTTGTGGTTTTCTCTTGTTACGCCTAAGCATTATTATGACAACAATTGCGGCAACAATGCCGAAACCCACAACAAGAACAATAGGCAAAAGCAAACCAAGTGTATTTCGTTTATGGCGACCAACTGCTACTGGAGTTGAATAACAAGGTGGGAGGCCAGAGATGTTACCACATAGACCTTGAAGAAACCAACTCGCCGAAGCATTTTGGAGTAGCCGTGTTGATGGGCCGATTGGTCCTTCCAAGTCATTGTAGGACACATCAAGTGTTCAAAGGCTCACCATGCTTGCAAAGGAGGACGGAATGCTGCCACTGAACTGATTATATGATAAATTCAGAAATTCTAGCATCTCTAACTTCCCAAGTTGCTGTGGCAACACACCGCTGAGTTTATTGTTGCTCACATCTAACATGATCTGCAGGGCTGCTAAATTTCCAATTGCACCAGGCAAACTCCCACTGAAGTTGTTGTTGTTGATCTTCAGGGACTGTAGTTTCATGCAGACCCCTAGTTCGTCTGGTATTGAACCACCCAGTCTGTTCCCGGATATATCAAGGTGTCCTAGATTGCTCAGCTTTACTATCTGGGTAGGAATGGATCCAGATAATTAGTTCGATGATAAGTTCAGGCTGTATAGGTTTGCTAAAGTGCAGATTTCTGGTGGAATCTCACCGCTGAGATGATTAGAATGAAGTTTTAGGTCTACTAGGTTGGACAATTTAGAAAGGATTGGAGGTATGGAACCTGTGATCATATTTCGTGATAGGTATAGTATCGTTAGTTGAGTACATGCACATAGATTTGGTGAGATCTGTCCAGTGAGTCTATTTGATGACAAGACCATCCATATGAGTTGCGGATACACACCAAAATGTTGAGATACATCTCCTGTTAGTTTGTTCGAGTGAAGGTCAATTTTAACCAAACTCGTACATGTCTTTAAACTAATTGGAACGGGGCCACTGAACATATTAGAAGAGGCCATGAGTTCTTGAAGTCTGCCACCTAAACATATATTTCCGGGTAAATGTCCTGAAAGTGAGTGGTTAGTCAGTGCAAGTTCAACAAGGTTGATGAGATCTCCAAATTCTTGAGGAAGAGAGCCTGATAATTTGTTATCAAAGATTTGCATTATTTGGATGCTTTGCAACTTTCCAAAAGTTTTTGGTATTGATCCCGAAATTTGGTTCTGAAACAAGGCTAAATATTCGAGGTTCATTAGATTGCCAATTTCCTCGGGGATAGAACCGGTTATCTGATTTCCAGAGAGGGTCAGTTCTACTAGCTTGGTTATATATCCTAAGATGCTAGGAATAGAGCCAGATATTTGGTTGTCATCCAATTGTAAAACCTGGAGATTTTGCAAGATGCCCAACTCTAAAGGTATTGGACCTCCGATTTGATTTGTATAGAGAAAAAGCTCATTGAGCATAGCAAGGTTCCCTATTTCTGGGGGTATTGAACCTGTGATTTGATTTTCATAGAGAATAAGCTCGGTCATCTTAGTGAGATTTGTTATGGAGATTGGAATTGGACCTGAAAAATCATTTGCACTAAGATGAAGACTTTGGAAATGGGCTAGCCTGTCTAGTTCTTGGGGTATAGGCCCTGAAAGTTGATTACCAAACAGGTATAAAGTATTTAGTTGGGTCAAATTTCCAAGGGTTTTCGGTAACAGGACACTTAAGGTGGTGTTACTCAGCTGTAGAAGTTGTAGTTTGACAAGCCTTCCAATCTCCTCAGGAATGGGACCTAAGACCATGTTTTGGTGGATGATAAGTTCAGTTAACATTGTTAGGTTACCCAAAGACGGAGGGATATGTCCGGTGAATCTGTTAAATGAGAGGTCAAGCAGCCTGAGACTTTGAAGTTCTCCTATCTCTTTAGGAATTCTTCCTGTGAGCTGGTTCTGCTGAATGTCAAGTACCGAAAGTGCTGACAGGGACCTGATACTAGTGGGCAGTGCACCATGATGACTATTGTTGTGAAGGTCAATGAATGCAAGGGGATGGAAGAGCCGAGAAGTTGAGCTCACCAAGCTGGCCACGGATGCCAGCACCCGGCAGGGAGATGTTGGTTACCACTGAGGGCATGCAGCGACCATGGCGAACAACCATGCACATGATGCCCGTCCAGTTGCAGGGGCTAGTGTTTTCCTGCCAAGAGCTCATCTGCAGTGGTGGACTTGCAAGTGTAGCTTTCCAGTGGAGGAGGGCCATTTGTTGAGACCTCAGTGAGATCCCTCCATGGTGTGCTCCATGTGCTTCTTCCAAGAGAAGAAGGCATGGCACCAGCAGTAGGCAGAGGCACAACAGTTTTGTTCATAAGCATGGAGATTTATCAAAGTAGCTAGCTGGCACCTCATCTGTGTCTAGATTGTTAGAAAGGAAAAAATGACGCTACAGGCAGGCCACATCATCAAATTAAACTAGCTATCACCATAGTTAAGTAGCAAGCAGAGCCTGAATAATGAACTATCTAAGAGAATAAGTACACAGAAACGAGATAGAATTGACGCAAGCAATTCCGCAAGAAGACCCACGGCCGGGCTTACTTTAATTCTGAATCATACACAGAAAGCAATTCTCGCAGAACCATGTGTATGCGATCCAGTCAAGTGAGGCTGAATCCGAACCAACTTATTTTTTTTTAGAACTTATTTGGAGGCACCGAATTAATAAGATGGAAATCAGAGCATATATGCAAATTAGTTAGTACTTGTAGGTCTTGGTTGGGCAAGAAAGAAAGTCGGGAAATCATTTTGCCACATCCGATGAGTTGAGTTCACAGGGTGCAGTTATTAATAGATAACACCAATCTAAAATCTGTTCAACTAGAAATACAACTCAGTATTTTCTGCAACCATAGGCAAAAAGCTTACTTTCTGCTAGTACTAGCTAGGAGAATGGCTTTACAACATTAACGAACTTTGAGCACTTTCTGCTGTATCTGTCGAAAACTTAACTGTGTGTTGTTCATAAGCATGGAGATTTATTAAAGTAGCTACCTTGCACCTTATCTGTCTCTAGATTGTTATGTTAGAAAGAAAAAATGACGCTGCAGGCAGGCCACATCATTAAATTAAACTAGCTACCACCATGATTAAGTAGAAGAGGCTGAATGATGAGCTAGAATTGAAGCAAACAATTATGCAAGCAGAATTACTACTAATTGCTGAATCTGAAAATGAAAAGCAGAGCATATATGCAAATTAGTTAGTACGTACTTGTAGATCTTGGTTGGGAAAGAAAGAAAGGAGGGAAATCAATCAATCATTTTGCCAGCCACAGCCGATGAGTTGAGTTGAGTTCACAGGGCCAATCTAATATCTGTCTGTTCAACTAGAAATACTACTCGTACTATTTGCTGCAAAATTCTACTCCCTCCGTTCCAAAATATTTGTCTTTCTAGACATTTCAAATGGACTATAACATACAGATGTATATAGACATATTTTAGAGTGTAGATTCACTCATTTTGCTCCGTATGTAGTCACTTATTGGAATTTTGTTGGAATCTCTAGAAAGACAAATATTTAGGAACGGAGGAAGTACTTCCTAGCAGTAAGTATGAGAATGGCTTTACAACATTCACGGACTTTATGGATGATACAACAAAGAATGTGGTGTGGTTTCCCCTATCAAGAAAAAGAAAGCGAATCGAAAGAAAAAAACAAACCGTGTACATGTCGAATCGGGTCGGGGAAAGGGGTCGGGAGAAGCGAAAAACGGCGGTACCTTGAGCACGACGACCTCGGAGATAGAAACGACAGTAGCCGCCGCCGGTCGACCTCGCCGGAGAGGCGGAGGAGAGTGACGCCGCTAGCTTCTTTGATTCGGGGGAGGGGAGAGTGTAGCAAACCCTAGCTAGCTAGTCTCTCGCTGGCAGCGCATTTCTCCAGCGGAGCAGAGGAAGATGTGGGCTGCCTCCCTCCTCACATGGGCCATCCTGGAAGTGGAATGTCTACGGCCCGATGGGGCGCTGTTTTCGGCTTTCTAGACCTTTTTTGTTTATGAAAACACCGATTTTTTTCTTTCTAAAAGTAATAAAACAATAAAAAAAACTATAAAATTTCCTGTAACATTTTCCATTTCTCAATTTTTCTTTCACATTTTCAAATAAATGTTCACGGTTTCAAAAATTGCCCGGAATTTCATAAATGTTCACAACTTCAACAAATTTGTTTATGCTTTAAAAAAATATTTTTCACACATTCAAGGAATGTTCGTGCTTTCAAAAACTATTTTCAGTTTTTAAAACATGATTTCCTGTGTTTGAACATTTATTCATAAATTCAAAATTGTTCGCACTTTTTCAAAACATACACTTTAAAAAAATGTTCCTCAATTTGTTTTAGAAATGTCTACTACAGTAATTGATTCCGGTTCACTACATTGGCAAGGGATGATTCGCTACAGTTCCGATTTGCTATAATGGTGTTGTTCGGTTTTGTGCCTCCGGTTGGTTCAATAAGGTACACCCCGCCTTACATTCAACAGCACTTGTCAGCTCCGGTGGCTAGGAACACGCATCCACCAGCGTCTCGTTACCGGGTCGATTCCTCTACACGCGTTGCGCTTTTTTTATGATTTTTTTCGTCCCACAGTATCGCTTGATGTGATACCGCCCAATGGGTGAATAACTTGGGTAATCAATACATGAGGAGATGAAGATTTATCTCTATGTTTACTCCCTGATAAGAAACCTAATCACCATTGGAGAGATGTTGGTAACCATGAAGTTCCTCCAACACCACCGAAGGCTCGTGTTCTTCTCCACAAAGTTGGCTCTCAATCGTCACGTCTAGCTGCATCCTCCACTTCGAAGATGGCAAGTTTCACAATGAAGCTGCATGGTGCCCCCATGTGTGTGTTTTTTTTGGTATGTAAGGACAATCCCTATGGATTAGTGTTTGTATTGAGTTATACTTGAAGGTTTATCCATAGGCAATAATGCTTGGAGACCATATGTTCGATTCAAAGTTGAAAGAAGAGGACAATGAAAGAAGATGGAGTCCTTGTGTGCGACTCAAAGGTTGTCTTGCTCTAGCTTGTGAGTTAAGTCATGGAGGATCAAGATCCGGAGAAGATGATTACAAGAGAAGAGTTCAAATGAAGAATGCATTATATATCTCAAAACACTGTGATATGATGTACGTACACGTCTATGGGTGACGATAGTACTGTACGCGACCATGCCATCGCCATAGCCTCACTGTGTGCCCACCACTCCTTACCAAACTACTTTTCCGCGTTGATGCCACACCATGTTGCTTTTCCGGTAACTTGTGGCCCTGCTGCATCTCTATCGTCATCAACTCCATGCTCATGAACCATTTTTGCAGCATCCCGCCAATGAGCCGCTATTGTCAACCGTTGGGCGATGTTGCGCGTACGTCACGTCGCCATGGCTATTCAGGTTCAACATGGCGTGATGTACTTGTGTTTATGGATAGTCTTCGAGTGGATCACATGTGTGACGTCTCTGTCATAGCATTGTGGTTGCCCGATTGTTGGTCTCCGACCGCCACTTATGCTTTTTTGGGTCATGTGTCTGGACGCGATTCTTATATCGAGTGATTTGCTTAACACGCATAGAAAACATAGAATTAACAAGTTGGATAATCGATACAACGACCCTAGTAGCGTGGCAAAGCGCCCGGCCGCTTCTTATACCTTGTTAAAAGTGAAAGCACATCACAAATGTCCCGAGTGCTACATCTTCCTTCCGCTCACCTGCTGTCAAATCGGGAAAAA
>NW_021205242.1:0-1535 GCF_002162155.2 Triticum dicoccoides
ATCTCTGCAAAACTCGATCAAGGTTGCTCAAACAATCATCAAAAGAGGATCCATAGACGGAGAAGTCATCCATGAATACCTCACAAATCTTTTCACAAAAATCAGAAAATATAGCCATCATGCATCTTTGAAAGATAGCAGGTGCATTGCATAAACCAAAAGGCATACGTCTATAAGAAAAAGTACCAAAAGGGCAAGTAAAAGTAGTTTTAGATTGATCCCCCACTGATACAGGTATCTGATAGAAACCAGAATAACCATCTAGAAAGCAAAAATGTGTGTGTTTGGATAGCCTTTCTAGCATTTGATCAATAAAAGGTAAAGGGTAATGATCTTTCTTAGTAGCTTTATTTAACTTACGGAAATCAATTACCATCCTATAGCCTGTAATAATTCTTTGCGGGATCAATTCATCTTTATCATTAGGAACAACGGTAATACCTCCCTTTTTAGGGACACAATGGACAAGGCTTACCCATTCACTATCAGCAACGGAATAAATAATACCTGCCTCAAGGAGTTTTAGTATCTCCTTTCTTACCACTTCCTTCATTTTGGGATTTAATCGTCTTTGAGGATCTCTAACTGGTTTAGCATCTTTCTCCACTGAAATTTTGTGTTGACATAATGTGGGACTAATGCCCTTAAGATCATCCAGGGTATATTCAATAGCCGCTCGATGCTTCTTCAGAGTTTTCAATAATCTTTCTTCTTCTTTCTCTGAAAGGTTAGCACTAATAATAACAGGATATGTTTCTTTTTCATCAAGGTAAGCATACTTAAGATTATCAGGTAATGGTTTGAGTTCAAACACGGGATCACCCTTGGGTGGAGGGGGATCCCCAAGAATTTCAATAGGAAGATTATGTTTCAGCATAGGTTCTTGTTTAAGGAACACTTCATCTATTTCTTCCCTTTCCTTCATAAACATATCGTTTTCATGGTCTAACAAATATTGTTCTAACGGATCAGTTGGAGGAACAACAATGGAAGCAAGACCAATAATTTCATCCTTACTAGATGGTTCCTTTTCACGATGTTGTCTGCTAAATTTGGCAGAATTAAACTCATGAGACATACCATCTATGCCAACAATGACAATATTCTTTTCACAATCAATCTTAGCACTAGCAGTATTCAAGAAGGGTCTACCAAAAATAATGGGACAAAAATCATCTTGTGGGGAACCAAGAACAAGAAAATCAGCATGGTATTTAATCTTCCCACACAAGACTTCAACATCTCTAACAATCCCAATAGGTTTAATGGTGTCCCTATTGGCAAGCTTAATAGTAACATCAATATCTTCTAATTCAACAGGTGCAATATCATGCATAATTTCTTTATAAAGATCATAAGATATCGCATTAGCACTAGCACCCATATCACATAAGCCATGATAACAATGATCTCCTATTTTAACAGAAATAACAGGCGTGCCTACAACAGGTCTACGGGTCTTAGTATCGGGTCTAGCAATATTAGCAGTTTCACCCACAAAAGAGATAACATGCCCATCTAAGTCTTCATCCAAG
>NW_021205243.1:0-1884 GCF_002162155.2 Triticum dicoccoides
CATGGTGCCCTCTCTCCTTCACACTGTATATTCCATGGACCATCAAGGAGGAGTCCCCCACCAACTGCCCAGCGCTCCGCCCTGATCCCCCCCCTAATGTTCGTGTCGGTCGGCCACCCCCAGCCAAGAAGGCAGGTCCAATGTATCCTGATCCATTGCCACGTTGTAACATACATTTGAATGTTGTGCATTCCACATAAATAGTATGTTAGTTGTTCGGAAAATCTCATCTTCGCCATGGCGCACTCTCTCCTTCACATTGTACTTCTTCATGGAGCGCGAAGGAGGAGTCACCTGCCAACTGCCCCGCTCTCCGTCCTGTTCTGCTCCCCTTGTGTTTGTACCGATCCTCCACTGCCCCGGGTCGCTCCGAGTTCTAATCCCCTCGCCAAGGCAGTGAGAAATTTGGTTGTCCAGATAATCCATCAAGTTATATCCAACACGTGGACCTAACACAAAGAACCCACCCCCACGATGCACCCTTTCCTTTTCCTACCGAACCCATCCCTTCCCGCTCGGTTTCACGCCGTAGAGTGACATTTCTCGCTGGAGCCCTCTCCTGTAAAACCAGATGATGCCCACCTCACTTTTGCCATGGCGCCATCTCTCCTTCACACCGTACTTCTCCACGGACTGCCAAGGAGGAGTCTCCCACCAACCGTCCCGCTCTCTCTTCCCTGATCCCATCCCCCCATGATCGTGTTGATCCGCCACCCCCATCATGGGGTAAGAGCCGTGTGCCATCCATGAGGACCCCCCTCCCCCCTGAGCCAAGAAGGCAAATCCAATGTCTCCTGAAACATTGCCACGTTGTAACATACAGTGAAAATGTCATGTATTTCACAAAAATATGATATCCATTGTTGGGCACGCCTCATCTTCGCTATGGCATCCTCTGTCCTTCACACCGTACTTCTCCACGGACCGTCAAGGAGGAGTTCCCCGCCAACCAAGCAATGCATTAGCCTTCTATCCTAACTATAAAATTGTACGACTTTATGAAAAAAATACGAATTAGTTGCTCATGCAATTTAATGCAAATCCATCTCTAAAGAAATGCAATTTGTCACATTTTCTAAAGTAGGAAAATTATTCCGCTCAGATAGCGGTAACAGGGCAGAACAACCCCAACCCCAATTCATATCCACATCCGTCACATAATATAAGTATGAGGCCCACATGTTTCCGCATATTTTCTCATGGGACAAGTGGACATCCCACATAATCTCACGTCAATGATAGATTCAGCTAATCAGTTGTACCATAACATAATACTGAAACTTCAAGTAACCTACCCATGATGTGAGTTAATTACTTGTGCATTGCAACAAGGGCATATATATTTTAGTAATTCAAAATTAATTGTATCTCACATACATATTCAAAATCTTTACACACCAGGTTGCCTTCGCGACTTCTTTTTTACCAGTAAATCACTATATTTTATTCCTTTATTATCTTTTCCTTCTAACAAAAATGTTTCTCAGAGTGATATGTGAATGGATGTATTGACAACCATAATGAAATACCAAGAGCTAAGAACTCTTTAATCAAATAATTTAAGAATGTATGTATGATGCATTTGACATTGATTCCTTTCCACAAATGTGTCTTGTGTTATCAAACATTGATTTTTTTCAATTGATTCTTTTTCTTAATAATATTACTAAATTCGGTAGATGAAAACCGAATTAAATATATCAGTGGACTAAAAATCAATTTAAATAAATTGGTGGGATAGAAAAAAAATCAACGGGTGAGGTTTAACCGGAATGGAGGCGACCCTACAACTCACCACGTCGTATAGGTCTGTGCCGATTCTGATGGTATGCCGAGCAAAAATTAACCTATTGGTCAAAGAAAAAATGAATCATAGAAAAAAAA
>NW_021205244.1:0-922 GCF_002162155.2 Triticum dicoccoides
ATGTGAGCATCGTTGGCAAAATTTGCCCGAACAAATGCCATGAAATCATCAACTCCTTTCATATGTTCTTTCGAAAACTTTCTAACTCCTTGTCTAATCCAGCTTCTATCCATCTGCCAAAGACAACAAATTGTTGCAACTTAGCAAATCAATCTAAGTGCATCAACATTAATTAATGAAAATGGATGGAAGTAATGGAAGCTAAAATTCCAGAAAATAAGGTAGGCACCCAAGTTTATATGCTAACTGCCTAAGCACAACATTCAGCTATTTCCAATTCCTCACTACTTTAGTCCAGTTCACATGGTTTACAGATTTCACATGGGAGCAATAAAAAGTAGTTCAAAGGGAAATACAGATTTCACATGGGAGAAAAGAAAAGCTAACTAAAACATGATGGTTCCCAAAAAACAGAGGTGGTTAAATAACCAACAATAACAATATATGTTGCCACTAAGAACTATTTTGGTTAAACCACCAACAATAACACCACTGTCAATTTACATGAATGCCATTTCCAATATTGCATCAAATCTACATCAATGAGAGTTTTCCTAGTTTACATCTAATCTATATCAATATTCAGGTCCTTTCACGGATTTGAGGCTGAAATTTCAGAGGCGTAACATCAAATCTACATCAACCCCAGGATCCTGTTTCAGGGAAAGACCAACTCGAGCTCTATTCTATTGATTGCTGACAACATAATTTACCAGTAATAATTGACTGAATTCCAAAAGAATTCTTAACAATTTCATCAACAACAATTCTCCTAATAATTTCATCAACAGAAATTCTCTTCACAATTTCTACCAAATTCATCAATGACATTTCCAAGAGATTTTTCCAAGCTTACAACAAACCTACATCAAATCACTCTGAAGATTCTCCTAACAAATCTACATCAAATCATTGACATCAA
>NW_021205245.1:0-2069 GCF_002162155.2 Triticum dicoccoides
CACCTAGTCCTCGCCCAATCACTCTGGTAAGTCTTCAAGGTAGACTTCCAAACCTTCACAGACTTCGTTCACCCGGCAATCCACAATGACTCTTGGATGCTCAGAACGCGACGCCTAACCGGCTGGAGGATACACAGTCCTCAAGTGTAATAAGTCTTCAGGTCACACAGACAGAAAGACTTCAGTGATGCCTAACACTCTTTGGCTCTGGGTGTTTGGGCTTTGTCCTCGCAAGGATTTCTCTCTCTCAAATGCTTCGAGGTGGGTTGCTCTCAAACGACAAAAGCCGTATACTAACTCTGAGCAGCCACCAATTTATGGTGTAGGGGGTGGGCTATTTATAGCCACTAGGCAACCCGACCTGATTTGCCCGAAATGACCCTGGGTCACTAAGGAACTGACACGTGTTCCAACGGTCAGATTTCAAACACACGTGGCAACTTTACTTGGGCTACAAGCAAAGCTGACTCATCCAACTCTGGATAAGATTTGCTCTCATTGTCTTCGCTCGAAGACGTAGGATTTGGGTTGAGCATCACTTCAGTCACTCTGACTTAGTTCACTTGGACCCCACTTAACAGTACGGTGGTTGTGACTCAACAAAGAAGAAAAGGAAGCAACGAATCCACACAGTCTTCGCGCTCCATAGTCTTCACGCAATGTCTTCTCATGTCATAGTCTTCAATATGAATATCTTCTCATACCACAATTGTCTTCAATGTCTTCATACATTTTTAGGGGTCATCTCCGGTAGGTAAACCGAATCAATGAGGGACACTACCTGCGTTATCCTGCAATTCTCACAAACGCATTAGTCCCTCAACCAACTTTGTCGTCAATACTCCAAAACCAACTAGGGGTGGCACTAGATGCACTTACAATCTCCCCATTTTTGGTGATTGATGACAAACTGGTTGAAGTTTTCAACGGGGATAAAGTATGTGAAATTGTAAAGGATAGGAATTGTCTTCATAAGTAGCAAGGGCTCCCCCTGAAGATGTGCATATAAGTAATTTTGCTTTTGGAATGCAAATGCACATGGCAGGTTGTACTTTTGGAGATCCACTTCAACTTATGAAGATAATTCATCATGCATGAAATGATATAGCTTATAGGATGACATGCATAATGAAAAATGGACGTCTGCAGGATGATCTAAGTGAGGAAGTTATCATCGCACATGTGGAATTTATCATCGCATCACAGTAAAGCAAACAAGTAGCAGACGACCATCAAGTTTAGGTGTTACAACTCAAAGAACCAAATGTTTTTTAAAAAGCAAGAGTTGTAAGCACGAGGCAAAAATATAATGCAACCGCCCATATGAACCCGCTTGAAGACTATCAAACTCATACGCTTCTGCCCCTTTTGTCAGTAATGACCAAAATGGTTTGAAGACATAGAGCATCTACTCGTCCTCATGAGGAGTAGTTGAAGCAACAGGGTTGTCGTTGTCGTTTGGTGGTGCAGATGAACTTGGTGCAGTGTCGATGCGTGCAGTAGGAGGGGGTGGTGAAGTAGCATCATCTTCATCATCGATCACTCTGGCATTTACCGTTGCCGCGGAGGAAGAATATTCAGAGTCTTCAAGAGATGGAGTACGACGTAGGACAGCAGTCCGTGGAGGAGTGGAGTCAAACTGAAATCTTTCATTGAAGACATCGTCTTGAAGATCAGCTTCAGCACTGAGCAGGGTCAAACTCTTCCATGAGCGCCGGCACGTTTCATGAGCAACAAAGGCATTCCTGGTGGCAAGGTTGCAAATGCGATTGACATCCACCAAGAGGCTTTGCATCTGTCTCTTGAGCCAGAAATGATGCTTATCTTGTTTCTGATGAAGGGCCACAAGAAGTTCTCGGTCATTGAGAACGTGAGAATGCTTCCGAGGCCTTTGGGCAATGGTGCTTTCAGTGGCTTCAGTGGGTGCTCGATGAGGCAGACGAGTGTTTCCAGCCAATGGATAGATTCGTGTTGCTGCTTGAACACCTTCAATGGGTTGAGTGAAGCTTTGGTGCTCGGCATTCTGAAGACAAAGAGGCTTCTTGGAAGGTTCAGGATATATGGCTTCA
>NW_021205246.1:0-8611 GCF_002162155.2 Triticum dicoccoides
GCACATTGTTTGGTGATGGTTGTGTATCGGTGTCCTTTGCGACAGGTTCTGCCTCCGAGGAGTACCGTGATTACCCTAACGAAGAACCGTATCAGTGCATCGAACCATCAGGCAAGCAACCAACCTTTTGATCATATCGATACAATCCCATGTTCTCGCTCCTGCTCTCTTTTACTGCATTAAGACAACGCGTTTCAAACTGCTGTGTGCTACGGTAGTTGAACCCATTTCCTCTGCATGACCTGTCATTGCCACAGTAACTAGATGAAACCCACTAGCATGTGTAGGAGTTGATTGAGCCATATGTATGTGTTGTTCCTACCTTGCTATGCCTGCTATGCTTAGAGTCGTGTCAGGTCTGGTTCATCTGGGTGATGGGCTAGAGTGAAATGATTATGTCGGTAATGAGAGTGGTGTGGTGAACACGATTTGGTAAAGGTATCGATGAGAGGCCATGTAGGAGTACATGGTGGGTTGTTTCATTGAAGCCGACCTTAAGCACTGAGATCTGTATGTGTGATTTAAGAATCATCTACTACCATGCATTGGGCCCAAAACCAATGGACCCTCTCGGCTTCTTATTCACCCTAGTTCTCCGTCCAGGAGTTGCAAGTAGTTTCTGGTGTTTGTAGCCTACTGGAGGCCGTGGACAGCGCTGACCGTAGGGGTGGGCTGTGATGCGGTAGGTACGTGGCCGGGTGTACCGAATACCCGTTAGGTATCTCGGGAACCCTGTTCACATCATTCGGGGCCGTATGGGAAACCTCGGCCGGACTCCCTGCGGATGGAACCTGGATAGGCGATAAACCTGGACTGGAGGCTTAGGTGGTTAGGTAGGTCGTGGCCGACACCCACGTTGGGCTTCCACTTGAAGGTTGCCGAGTACATGTCGTGTAAACGACGGTAAGTGGTGAGAGCGTGTATGAAGAAGTACACCCCTGCAGGGTTAACATGATCTATTCGAATAGCCGCGTCCGCGGTAAAGGACTACTTGGTTGCCTATACAGTTCATAGACAAGTAAATGGAAACTACTAAAAGCCTCAAGATAAGTGTGAGTGCCGAGGATGGCTCTTCCATAGGAAGACGGAGGCAGATCCTCGGTAGTGTATTGAAGTGGTGAGTAGTGGACTCGTGTGCGCAAAACCTTTCCAAGTTGAAGTATCGTAGGATAGTCCAGCCAAGAGTCAAAGCTGGCTTGCTGCAATAACTCCACCAACCCTTCTTGACAATGTGCATGTATGTAGGATCTGATGTAAGTCTTGCTGAATACCTTTGTACTCATGTTGCTATAATTTACATTTTACAGAAGACGCTGCAACCCCTTCTGATGGGTTCTACGTAGACGTTGACATCAACGAGTAGGCTGAAGGCCCAGGTGGTGATCCTGAGCTTATGAAGGACCACGTAGTATAGCTAGGCTTTCCAAGCCTCTTTTATTTTACTAGTTGTCTGTACTCAGACAAGTTACTTCCGCTGCTGGTTTGTATGACTGTATGACTTGAATGTTGGGTCGTGAGACCCGTACCTTTGTGTATGTATGTATGGCTCCCTGAGCCTTAAATAAAGTACTTGTGTCGTAGAGTCATGTTGTGATGCTTCGTTGTATTTGCACATATCGAGCATATTGTGTGTATGATTGAAATGCTTGGTATGTGTGGGATCTGACTACCTAGTTGTTTATCTTCAGTAGCCTCTCTTACCGGGAAATGTCTCCTAGTGTTACCGCTGAGCCATGGTAGCCTGCTACTGCTCTGGAACACTTAGGCTGGCCGGCATGTGTCCTTCTTCGTTCCTGTGTCTGTCCCTTCGGGGAAATGTCACGCATTGAGTACCGGAGTCCTGTTAGCCCGCTACAGCCCGGTTTACCGGAGTCCTGCTAGCCCAGTGCTACAGCCCGGACCCACTTGCTGATGACCGACACGTTCGAAGCTGGGTCATGGATGCCTGTCCCTGTAAGTCTGTGCCACTTTGGGTTTACGACTAGTCATGTCAGCCCGGGCTCCTTATCATATGGATGCTAGCGACACTATCATATACGTGAGCCAAAAGGCGCAAACGGTCCCGGGCAAAGGTAAGGCGACACCCGTGGGGATACCGTGCGTGAGGACGCAAAGTGATATGAGGTGTTACCGGCTAGATCGATGTGACATCGAGTCGGGGTCCTGACAGCATTGGTATTCGCTGGCTTTGACTTTGACCACGGGTGGGCCCTGGTTGACTCCCCTAAGTCAATGACAGGTGGGGCCCAGCCCTGTTAATTAAACATGTTTAGTTTTAATTAAACATTAATTAAAATAATCACCCTGACATGCGGGACCCACTGTCAGGTTTGACCCTGACGTGTTCCGTTGACCTGCTGACGTCACACTGACGTCAGGCTGACGCAATAATGATTTTCTGGAATTATTTTAAATCAGGAAATTCCAGAATATTATTTAAACTTCAAAAATTCATAACTTTTACTCTGTAACTCCAAATCAGACAAATTATATATGAAAAATGATCAGAAAAATCAAATCTATCCATCTGTACTATTTTCATGCATGACTAAACAAGTTAACTTGATGTTTAATGCAGAACAAGGAAAAGCACTTTAAAAGGCCATGTTTGAGTTTGAAATTTGAATATTTGATTCAAATTGGTTCAAACCCTTCTGGTTTTAGTTGCATTAGCCCAACACACTCATATTGCCATGTTTCATGCATGCATCATATTGTTGCACATTGTTTGGTGATGGTTGTGTATCGGTGTCCTTTGCGACAGGTTCTGCCTCCGAGGAGTACCGTGATTACCCTAACGAAGAACCTTATCCGTGCATCGAACCATCAGGCAAGCAACCAACCATTTGATCATATCGATACAATCCCATGTTCTCGCTCCTGCTCTCTTTTACTGCATTAAGACAACGCGTTTCAAACTGCTGTGTGCTACGGTAGTTGAACCCATTTCCTCTGCATGACCTGTCATTGCCACAGTAACTAGATGAAACCCACTAGCATGTGTAGGAGTTGATTGAGCCATATGTATGTGTTGTTCCTACCTTGCTATGCCTGCTATGCTTAGAGTCGTGTCAGGTCTGGTTCATCTGGGTGATGGGCTAGAGTGAAATGATTATGTCGGTAATGAGAGTGGTGTGGTGAACACGATTTGGTAAAGGTATCGATGAGAGGCCATGTAGGAGTACATGGTGGGTTGTTTCATTGAAGCCGACCTTAAGCACTGAGATCTGTATGTGTGATTTAAGATACAGCTACTACCATGCATTGGGCCCTGAAATATGACCCCGCTCGGCTTCTTATTCACCCTAGCTCTCTGTCCAGGAGTTGCAAGTAGTTTCTGGTGTTTGTAGCCTACTGGAGGCCGTGGACAGCGCTGACCGTAGGGGTGGGCTGTGATGCGGTAGGTACGTGGCCGGGTGTACCGAATACCCGTTAGGTATCTCGGGAACCCTGTTCACATCGTTCGGGGCCGTATGGGAAACCTCGGCCGGACTCCCTGCGGATGGAACCTGAATAGGCGATAAACCTGGACTAGAGGCTTAAGTGTTTAGGTAGGTCGTGGTCTACACCCACGTCGGCTTTCGCTTGAAGTCTGCCGAGCACATGTCGTGTGCAGACGCTAAGTGGTGGAAACATGTATGAAGAAGTACACCCCTGCAGGGTTATCATGATCTATTCGAATAGCCGCGTCCGCGGTAAAGGACTACTTGGTTGCCTATACAGTTCATAGACAAGTAAATGGAAACTACTAAAAGCCTCAAGATAAGTGTGAGTGCCGAGGATGGCTCTTCCGTAGGAGGACGGAGGCGGATCCTCGGTAGTGTATTGAAGTGGTGAGTGGTGGACTCGTGTGCGCAAAACCATTTCAAGTTGAAGTATCATAGGATAGTCTAGCCAAGAGTCAAAGCTGGCTTGCTGCAATAACTCCACCAACCCTTCATGATAATATGCATGTATGTAGGATCTGATGTAAGTCTTGCTGAGTACCTTTGTACTCATGTTGCTATAATTTACATTTTTATAGAAGACGCTGCAACCCCTTCTGATGGGTTCTATGTAGACGTTGACATCAACGAGTAGGCTAAAGGCCCAGGTGGTGACCCTGAGCTTGTGAAGGACCACGTAGTATAGCTAGGCTTTCCAAGCCTCTTTTATTTTACTAGTTGTCTGTACTCAGACAGGTTACTTCCGCTGTTGGCTTGTATGACTGTATAACTTGAATGTTGGGTCGTGAGACCCGTACCTTTGTGTATGATATGTATGGCTCCCTGAGCCTTAAATAAAGTACTTGTGTCGTAGAGTCATGTTGTGATGCTTCGTTGTATTTGCACATATCGAGCATATTGTGTGTATGATTGAAATGCTTGGTATGTGTGGGATCTGACTACCTAGTTGTTTATCTTTAGTAGCCTCTCTTACCGGGAAATGTCTCCTAGTGTTACCGCTGAGCCATGGTAGCTTGCTACTGCTCTGGAACACTTAGGCTGGCCGGCATGTGTCCTTCTTCGTTCCTGTGTCTGTCCCTTCGGGGAAATGTCACGCATTGAGTACCGGAGTCCTATTAGCCCGCTACAGCCCGGTTTACCGGAGTCCTGCTAGCCCAGTGCTACAGCCCGGACCCACTTGCTGATGACCGACACGTTCGAAGCTGGGTCATGGATGCCTGTCCCTGTAAGTCTGTGCCGCTTTGGGTTTACGACTAGTCATGTCAGCCCAGGCTCCTTATCATATGGATGCTAGCGACACTATCATATACGTGAGCCAAAAGGCGCAAACGGTCCCGGGCAAAGGTAAGGCGACACCCGTGGGGATACCGTGCGTGAGGCCGCAAAGTGATATGAGGTGTTACCGGCTAGATCGATGTGACATCGAGTCGGGGTCCTGACAGCGTTGGTATATGCCATGGAAATGAAATCCAAGTCGACAGACTTGTTTTCCTTGCATCGTTGATAGCCCTTAAACCTTCCGATATTAATATCATTTTGGGTATGGACTGGATGTCAGCTCATCATGCCAAAATTGATTGCTTCTCTAGGACTGTTCAACTCACTCACCCTTCGGGCAAGATAGTCAATGTCTTAACCCGACTAGCCAAGCGACAATTATATTCTCTTAACGCCAGCCCTTTGCCAGACCTTGAGGACGTTTCGGTAGTCCGTGACTTTCCGGATGTCTTCCCAGAGGAATTGCCAGGTGTTCCACCTGACAGGGATGTTGAGTTCGTAATAGACCTCATTCCAGGAACCGTTCCGATTGCTAGAAGACCTTATAAGATGGCACCACTAGAACTAGCCGAGCTTAAGAAACAACTCGATGAGTCCTTGAAAAAGGGTTTCATCCGACCTAGTTCATCTCCGTGGGCTTGCCCCGTCCTATTCGTCAAGAAGAAGGATGGTACGGACCGGATGGTTGTGGATTATCGACCTGTCAATTTGGTCACAATCAAGAACAAATATCCGCTCCCCAGGATCAACGACCTGTATGATCAGCTCGCTGGATCCTCAGTCTTCTCCAAGATGGATTTGAGGTTGGGCTACCATCAAATCAAAATCAGAAACGGGGACATTCCTAAAACGGCCTTTGTTACTCGTTATGGCCAGTACGAGTACACCGTCATGTCCTTCGGCTTAACCAACGCTCCAGCCACCTTCTCTCGGTTAATGAACTCAATCTTCATGGAGTATTTGGATAAATTCGTCGTGGTTTACCTCGATGATATACTCATCTACTCCAAGAACGAGGAAGAACATGCCAAACATCTAAGGCTAGTGTTGCAGAAACTTCGAGAGCATCGCCTTTATGCCAAATTTTCTAAATGTGAATTCTGGTTGTCAGAAGTGACCTATCTGGGTCATGTAATATCTGGTAAAGGTATTGCTGTTAACCCTGAGCGAGTACAAGCCGTCCTTAATTGGACTCCACCTGAATCGGTCAAGCAAGTTCGGAGTTTTCTGGGCTTAGCGAGCTATTGTCGTCGCTTCGTCGAAAACTTCTCCAAAGTTGCCAAACCTCTAACCGAACTCCTCAAGAAAGATAAGAAGTTCGAATGGACTCCACAATGTGAGCACAGCTTTCAGGAACTGAAAAGACGCCTGACTTCTGCTCCCGTACTGGTACCGCCAGACTTTTCCAAGGACTTTGTTATCTACTGCGACGCCTCGCGACAAGGACTAGGTTGCATTCTCATGCAAGATCGACACGTAATTGCCTACGCTTCACGGCAATTGCACCCACATGAGGAGAATTATCCTACTCATGATCTAGAGCTTGCAGCCGTAGTCTATGCACTTAAGACCTGGCGACATTACCTCCTCGGTAACCGTTGCGAAATATTCACTGATCACCAAAGTCTGAAGTACATTTTCACCCAACCGGATTTGAATCTCAGGCAAAGACGTTGGGTTGAATTGATCACAGACTTCGACTTAGGAATAACCTACACCCCAGGGAAAGCCAACGTCATGGCTGATGCGCTAAGTCGTAAATCTTATTGTAACAACCTGATGTTACAACAAAGTCAACCGCTTCTCCATGAGGAATTTCGGAAGCTTAACCTTCACATTGTTCCTCAAGGTTTTCTTTCCACCTTGGTGGCAAAACCTACCCTTACGGATCAGATTATCAAAGCACAGAAGGTAGATCCGGGAATCTCCCGCATCAAGAGAAACATCAAGAAAGGAATTGCGAATTGTTTCTTCATTAATGATCAAGGGGTCGTATACTTCGGGAATCGACTAGTGGTTCCCAAAGTGCGAAACCTGAGGCGATTGATTCTTAAGGAAGCTCATGAATCTCCTCTCACCATTCATCCCGGTAGTACTAAGATGTATCAGGACCTACGCCAGAGGTTCTGGTGGACTAGGATGAAGAGAGAAATTGCTTAGTATATTGCTAATTGCGACGTCTGTCGTCGTGTAAAAGCAGAGCATCAACGGCCTGCTGGCACCCTTCAACCCTTAGCTATTCCTGAATGGAAATGGGATAAAATTGGTATGGACTTCATTACCGGTTTTCCCAGGACCAAGAGAGGGAATAATGCTATCTTCGTCTTCGTCGATCGTCTTTCCAAAGTAGCCCATTTCCTACCTGTTCGTGAGAGTATAACCGCTAGTCAATTGGCAGACTTATACATCTCCCGTATAGTGTCTCTCCATGGTGTTCCTTTGGAAATTAACTCGGATCGAGGAAGTCTTTTCACCTCTCGATTTTGGGAAAGCTTCCAAAATGCTATGGGAACCCGTCTCTCCTTTAGCACCGCCTTCCACCCTCAGTTGAGTGGTCAAGTGGAACGCGTCAACCAGATTCTAGAAGACATGCTTCGAGCCTCTGTTATCTCATTCGGAATGGATTGGGAGAAGTGCCTTCCATTTGCCGAATTCGCTTACAACAACAGCTATCAATCTAGCTTGGGTAAAGCCCCTTTTGAAGTTCTCTATGGATGACGGTGTCGAACACCCCTTAACTGGTCAGAGACCAGGGAAAGACAATTCTTTGGCCCGGATATGATTCAGGAAGCAGAAGAACAAGTTCGCATCGTTCGTGAAAAGTTGAAAACAGCCCAATCCCGTCAAAAGAGTCAATATGACCGAAAACATAAGGCTATGATTTTCGAGGTTGACGAGAAGGCTTATCTCCGGGTCACCCCTCTGAAGGGAACCCATCGTTTCGGTATCAAAGGCAAATTGGCTCCTCGTTACATTGGACCCTTTCGCATTCTCGCCAAACAAGGAGAAGTTGCCTACCAATTGGAACTACCTCCGCACCTTTCCAGAGTCCACGATGTCTTCCACGTTTCTCAACTCAGGCGTTGCTTCTCGGATCCTATCCGTGGAGTGGACCACGAAACGCTTGATCTCCAAGATAATCTTACATATCGAGAGTACCCCATTCGTATCCTCGATCAGGCCGAGCGTACCACTCGACGTCATAATATCAAGTTTCTCAAAGTACAATGGTCGCACCATTCTGAGGATGAAGCAACTTGGGAAAGGGAGGATCGTCTTCGACTCGAGTATCCCGCCCTCTTCCCGGAGGTACCCAAATCTCGGGACGAGATTCTTTTGAGTGGGGGTGAGTTGTCACATCCTAGTTAGCCATGCATTAGAGTGTTGCATCATGTTTACTTTTTCATCAGAAACCTGAAATGGGGACGACAGAACCCCCAGTCCCCTCTGAAACCAATTAGGGTTTACTAAAAACATTTTCAATGAACCTGAAATGCCCTTCTAAAATGCCCATCATTTTTTGTCTTGGTTCAGAACCTCTGCCAAAAGTGGTGCACATTTTCCTAGGCCATCCTAGGGTTTTTGAATTAAATCATAAATATTTGAATTTGGGCATTTAAAATTATATAAAATATTTAAATGCTCAAATATCTCCAAACTAAAATGTTTCATGTTGGAAATAATCCAACTATGGACCAGGGGTAGTTTGGTGATTTTTGAAGTTGCCCAGGTATTTTATTAAATTCAACAAAGTTGCAGAAGTATTAAAAAACAGAAAACAGAAAATGGAAAAAACCTTACCTGTCGCCCAGCACCGGCCCACCTGCCGGCCCAGCCCAGCACCGCGCCAGCGAGCTGCTTGCGGCCAGGCAGGCAGGCAGGTGCTC
>NW_021205247.1:0-515 GCF_002162155.2 Triticum dicoccoides
TGCCTCTTCTTACTATATTATCGGTTCTTGTTTGGTTCTTCTCTTTGTGAGTTTTGGAGCTTATGGTCATCTTGGTGACAAGCTCCAGTTCATCGAAAACGGAGTTCACTCGCATCTTCTATGATGTTTTCGATGTTGGAGGTTATGCCTGTTCTTCTCGGTTGGAGGTTTCACTCCTCTATTTGTTGGCATAGCTCCCCTGCCTCTTCTTCCTATATTATAAGTTCTTGTTTGGTTCTTCTCTTTGTGAGTTTTGGAGCTTATGGTCATCTTGGTGACAAGCTCGAGTTCATCGAAAAAACAGAGTTCACTCGCATGTTCTATGATGTTTTCGATGTTGGAGGTTATGCCGGTTCTTCTCAGTTGGAGGTTTCACTCCTCTATTTGTTGGCATACCTCCCCTGCCTCTTCTTACTATATTATTGGTTGTTGTTTGGTTCTTCTCTTTGTATGTTTTGGAGCTTATGGTCATCTTGGTGACAAGCTCAAGTTCATTGAAAACAGAGTTCACTCCC
>NW_021205248.1:0-966 GCF_002162155.2 Triticum dicoccoides
CCGCTCCTGCCGCAAGCGGATCACACTGCCCCGCTGGCGGGGTTGGCGGCGTCCGCCCCGGCCGCGGGCCTTGCGGCGTCCGCACCGGCCGCGAGCTTTGCGGCGCCCGCCCTGGCTGCGGTCCCGCCTCCTCCCGCATCGGCTTCGGTGCCTCCGGCTGCCTCCATGGTGTTTGCACCCCAGGCAGCCTCCTCGATGGGATTGTCTTCGCCGCCGCCGTTTCACTTCGGTCATCTCATCACCATCAAGCTCCCCGCTGACAACTACATCTTCTGGCGTGCGCAGGTTCTCCCGCTCTTGGGGAGTCACTACCTGCTAGGCTACGTCGAGGATCGCTTCCCTGCCCACCCGCGCTGGTAGACAGCGTGCACGGTCCGGTCTACAATCCGGCCCATCGCGTCTGGACGGGGCAGGACCAGGCGAACCTCTCCTCCATCCAGGGGTCGCTCTCGCCGGCAGTTGCCGGCCTTGTTGTCTTCGCGAAGACGTCTCATGAGGCATGGACCATCCTTGAGCGCACCTTTGCAGCGCAGTCCCAGGCTCGTGTCTCTGCACTCCGTCGTCAGCTTGGAGAGTGTCAGAAGCTTGACTCCACTGCCACTGAGTTCTACAACAAGGTCAAGGGCCTCGCTGACACATTGGCCTCCATTGGACAGCCCCTCACCGACTCCGAGTTCAACTCGTTTATTGTCAATGGTCTTGATGAGGAGTATGATGCCTTAGTCGAGATCATCAACGAGCGGGGCAACTCGACACCCATGCTGGCACACGAGGTTTTCTCTCGGCTCCTTCTCACTGAGCAACGGGTCGAGACTCGCCGCACCAGGGGCACTGGCTCCCTCTTGGCCAACGCCGCCACCAAGGGTGGCCGCTCTTCTTCATCACCCCGGTCTCCCTTGGGGCTGCCACCGTCGCCCGCCTCGGCCCCCCCACCTACTGCGACCTTACCGGGGGCTGGCGGTCCAC
>NW_021205249.1:0-1168 GCF_002162155.2 Triticum dicoccoides
TTCTGGCCCGTTTCGTCGACTACTACTCACCGTTTTGGGGCCCCAAAGCGATTTCCATGGTTGTTGAACCCCATGGTGCGCTTACGTGTCGATCATCAACGATCGCAGTTTGGGCCGATTTTGGCCCGTTTCTTGCACTATTAATTAGTTTTGGGCGTCCCGCAGTGATTTCCACGATTGACGAACTCCGTGGTGCGTTTACATGTCAGTCATCAACACACAATTTTGGTCGACTCTGGTCCATTTCGTGCACGATTATTCACCATTTTGGCGTCCCAGAGCGATTTCCATGATTGACAATTCCCGGGGTGCGTTTGCGTGTCTGTCCTCAACATTCACAGTTTTGGCCAATTCTGACGCGATTCGAGGACTATTACTCAACATTTAGGGGTCCCGAAGCGATTTCCATAGTTGTTGAACCCCAAAATGTGTTTACGTGTCGGTCATGAACACTCACAGTTGTGGCCGATTCTGGCCCGTTTCGTGGACTATTACTCACTGTTTGGGGTCCCGGTGTGACTTTCGCAATTAACAAACCCCGGGGTGAATTTACGTGTCGATCATCAACACTCGCAGTTTCGGCCGATTCGGGCTCGTTTTCTGGCACTCGCAGTTTTGGCCGATTCTGGCCCGTTTCATGGACTATTACTCACTGTTTTGGGGTCCCGGAGTGATTTCCTTGATTAACAAACCCCGGGGTGCGTTTACGTATCGGACATCAACACTCATGGTTTTTGTCGATTCTGACTCGTTTCGTGGACTATTACTCACCGTTTTGGGGTCCCGAAGAGATTTCCATAGTTGTTGAACCACAAGGTGCGCTTACATGTATGTCATATCAATCGCAGTTTGGGCCGATTTTTGGCCCATTTCTTGGACTATTACTTAGTTTCGGGGGTCCTGGAGTGATTTGCACAATTTACGAACCCCGTTGTGCGTTTACGTTTCGGTCATCAACACTCAGAATTTTGGCCGATTCTGGTCCGTTTCGTGCACTATTACTCGCCGCTTTGGGGTCCCAGAGCGATTTCCATGGTTGTTGAACTCCAAGGTGCACTTATGTGTCTGTCATCAACATTCATAGTTTTTGCCAATTCTGGCCCGTTTCTTGGACTATTACTCTGTTTTGGCGTCCCGGTGTGATTTCCATGATTGACGAACACCGGGG
>NW_021205250.1:0-1204 GCF_002162155.2 Triticum dicoccoides
TTCTTTGTTCGAGGTAAACCTAAAACAAAGTCCATAGATATATCCTCCCAAGGAACACTAGGTACAGGCAAAGGCATATATAAACCATGAGGATTGAGTCGTGACTTAGCTTTTTGACATGTAGTGCAGCGAGCAATAAAACGCTCAACATCTCGTCTCATCTTTGGCCAAAAGAAATGTGTAGCAAGTACGTCCTCCGTCTTCTTCACGCCAAAGTGTCCCATTAATCCTCCTCCATGCGCCTCCTGCAACAACAAAAGACGAACGGAGCTAGCTGGAATGCATAGCTTGTTAGCACGAAACACAAATCCATCATTAACAACAAACTTGTTCCACATTCTTCCTTCTTTACAATTCTGCATTACATCTTTAAAATCAGCATCATGCACATATTGATCTTTGATGGTCTCCAAACCAAATATTTTGAAGTCAAGTTGTGAAAGCATAGTATAGCGACGAGACAGTGCATCAGCAATAACATTTTCTTTTCCCTTCTTGTGTTTAATGACATAAGGGAAAGTCTCAATGAATTCAACCCATTTAGCATGTCTACGATTCATTTTAGCTTGACTTTTAATATGTTTCAAAGATTCATGATCAGAATGTATAACATATTCTTTGGGCCATAAATAATGTTGCCATGTTTCTAAAGTCCGAACAAGAGCATATAATTCTTTATCATAAGTAGAATAATTCAGTGATGAGGACATGACTACCTTGGATATGACCAAAAATAGTGCATATATGCATATTTGTCAGGTGATTTCTAGTGCAAACTATTCAATAATCTATTTATGTTATCCAGAACAAAAATACTTCACACACTTTTGTGTTTTGTCTAATTGCAGGTGTATGGGATATTTGTACAATCCACATATGAAGATAAGGAAGAAAGAGATGTTTATTTGCTGTCCAAAAAGTTCTCTCACGTCACTTTTGGCCCAAGAGAAGATAGAGTCCAAGTCTCTCACGTTCTGGATTCAGATTCGGACTGCACAGACATACCTGACTCAAAACGCACACAAGTTTTTCATACGGACTCCGAATTGGGTGATTCGTTTTTTGTTGGAAACTAGATTTCGTGCACTTTCCAACCCAATTGGAATCACCTTCAAATTCGTCCGGAGCGTTGAGTTGTGGACGAAACAATCTGATGCTGCAGCAGAATCCGAGTCAAACTACAAGTCCAAAGGTGTTACATCAC
>NW_021205251.1:0-1057 GCF_002162155.2 Triticum dicoccoides
GGCCAGATTTTGCTTGCACGGAGAGGAGCGATGCGATGCCAGCCCCGGAACCCACTCAATGGAGATAGCAGCCTCGCGAAGATAGGAATTAACCTGGTCAGCTGTTCCCGTGGGAAATGGAGTCCCATAGACACTGATGTTTCACAACCCGCTTCCGCCATCAACCACTAGAAACCATTTGTTGTACTCACAGGCCAGAATGGTCTTGTACTACATATTTTGTATTTTGCTTGGATTTTCTGTATCAAGTTGGAGCCTCATCAGCTAACAGTAATCCTGGGGCTGATGAGCACGACGGTCTTTTCTGGAAATTTATTACCCGGAAAACCCGGTCGTGACACCATATTTCCTCCATAGGTACTGCCTTTGAATCCTTTCTAACTGTTTTAGAATGCCCTTTGGTAAAGATAGGCTGCAAAGAAAGAATATGGGCAATGAAGATATCACTGAATTTACCAACTGCAGTCTACTACCTTGAGGCAAAAACCAGGAACTAGCAGTTAGCCTCCTTTCCATGCAATCCACAAAAGGGAGCAAGTCAACAATTTTTGGTCTAGTGGTTCCAATAGGCAGTCCCAAATAAGTGAAAGGCATAGAGCCTAACTGACAGCCAAAAAAAATAGCAAGTGCAGAAGCAACTGAGGCTTCTACATTGATGGGGTACATTGAAGACTTATGAAAGTTGATTTGTAACCCAGTTGCCAGTGAAAATGAATTGAGCACTGCTTTAAGAGCCTCCAACTGAGCTAGGTCAGCATTTACAAACAGCAAGGTGTCATAAGCATACTCAACCACAGGATAAAAAGGATCATGTGTTGGCAAAGGAAAATCCAGCTGCCCCCTAAGCAGAAGATCATTGATCATGGTTTGTAAAAGACCAGCTGCAATAACAAAAAGCAAAGGAGAGATAGGATCTCCTTTCTTAACACCACATTTGCACTTGAAATGACTTCCAGGCACACCATTTAACAGGATTGAGGATGTTGCATAAGTTAATAGTTGTTGAATCCATGTGATCCATTTGCTATCAAACCCCTTTGCCACAAGAATTCTCAAG
>NW_021205252.1:0-1132 GCF_002162155.2 Triticum dicoccoides
ACATGGAAGATGTGACGATAGGCAGGACAAACCAGTTGTAATGTACATTAGGTACGTTTTATCTTTAGCTTTGGACGTGCTCAAGGTACCCTCCCAAAATATGTATGGTATAGTTTTGTATACACATCAGCACTTATCTAAGCTTAATTAGGCTCTGGATTAGTTAAGTGCTGCTTATGGCATGCCAACCTGCCCGACAATTATTGTGAACATCAGGCTGCTTTTGTCCTTTTTTTTTGTGTGCAGTAGAGCATCTACTGCATACGTTTGTAATTTGGGTTAATTATCCTTTTGCCCTCAGTGGTGTCCATGTGCTCAGTTTTGCCCTCAGATGCGAATTGTGCTCAGTTTTGCCCCTAGTCCGTGCGCACCGACTCGTTCCGTGAACTCTGCCGTCTCCGTCAGGTCAACCTTTTGACTCGGCCCTTACAGGTGGGACCAGGCGGCAGAAACGGCCAATTTTATTCAGATCGTTGCACGCGTGGCTTGTGGGACCCAGCAAAGAGCCGTTGAGCAGAGAGCCGTTGGCGGGTGTGCTATATAAGCGGGCGACAGCGGTGGTGACCACGGCGACAGAGAGCACGGCGGTGACCACGGCGAGAGAGAGAGCACGGCGGCAGGAAGCTAGCTGTGGAGGGCGCGGCGGTGGGAAGCTGGCAGTGGAGGGCGCGGCGGCGTTGGGATCCCCTTCGGCTCCGAGCTCCATGTCTTCCTCAAGCTCCCGCGCCACCTCGCGGATGCAGAGCCGGGCGCGTGTGGACATGCCTGTCTTCGTCTGTCCGCGGTGCCGGGCGGGCGTTGATCGAAGGGTTTCTCAGACACCGAGGAACCAGAATCGTCCGTTCTACGTGTGCAGCGAGAATGGGGTAAGAATCGGGGCAATTGCACCATTTTCGTCGTCGGGATGTTTGAGCAATGGGTTGATCTGTTTAGTGTTCATGCAGGTGACATGCTTCTTTCTTTGGGTCGATGCTCTGGCCAAGACTCTGATGAATGAACTGCAAGAAGAGCATGAAGAATGGTTGCGCATGTTGCCACGAACGGCAGTGGCCACACCACGAGCTCCGGAAGAAGAGATGGATGGCGAAGCACGCACTGACAGAGAGCTAGCTATTGAGCTTAGGATGTTGAA
>NW_021205253.1:0-1246 GCF_002162155.2 Triticum dicoccoides
CATGCTAGTGGGTTTCATCTAGTTACTGTGGCAATGACAGGTCATGCAGAGGAAATGGGTTCAACTACCGTAGCACACAGCAGTTTGAAACGCGTTGTCTTAATGCAGTAAAAGAGAGCAGGAGCGAGAACATGGGATTGTATCGATATGATCAAATGGTTGGTTGCTTGCCTGATGGTTCGATGCACGGATACGGTTCTTCGTTAGGGTAGTCACGGTACTCCTCGGGGACAGATCCTGTCGTAAAGGATAACGATACACAGGCATCACCAAACAATGTGCAACAATATGATGCATGCATGAAACATGGCAATATGAGTGTGTTGGGCTAATGCAACTAAAGCCAGAAGGGTTTGAACAAATTTGAATCAAAGATTCAAATTTCAATTTCAAATATGGCCTTTTAAAGTGCTTTTCCTTGTTCTGATTAAAACATCCATTTAACTTGTTGGATCATGCATGAAAATAGTACAGATGGATAGATTGGATTTTTCTAATCATTTTTCATATATAATTTGTCCAATTTGGAGTTACAGAATAAAAGTTATGAATTTTTGAAGTTTAATTAATATTCTGGAATTTCCTGATTTAATTTAAATCCAGAAATATCATTTACTGCGTCAGCCTGACGTCACAGTGACATCAGCAGGTCAACAGGGCTGGCTCGGGTCAAACCTGACGTGTGGGGTCCACACGTCAGTGACACAGGGGCTAATCCCGTGTTGACCCGGGATGGTTAGCTTTGACTAAGCCCTGGGGCCCACTTGTCAGCGTCAGTAGGTGGTGGTTTAGTGGCTAATTATCTAGGCCATGTCAGCTCGCCGGAGTTTTGGCCGGCGGCGACCATCAGTGCGGCGGCGATAGTGGTTTTGGTCGTTTCGGCCACCAAATGAACCGCGGAGGCCACCGGAGTGAAGCTGAGGACGACCCGCGGCTCTTGGCGGAGTCCGTTGGGGTCGGGGTGGTCGGAGTCGACGGCGGCGAGCTCGGCTGCGGCGGCCGGGGTTCGGTCGTGCACGGGAACGGTGTTGCAGGGTGTTAGGGGGGGTGTTGGAGCGTGCTACGTGCTCCTAGTGAGATGTGGAGCACGATGGCGTGCTCGGTTGGGCGCTACGGCGATCGTGGCCACGACGGCGACATCGCCGGCGGCGTGAAGCTTTCGGCCGCGGTGGGGCTAGGGCCTAGGGGTCGGGAGAGAGCAGGGGAGAAGGGGGAAACGGTGGCGTAGCTCACCGCGGTTGCAGTG
>NW_021205254.1:0-1200 GCF_002162155.2 Triticum dicoccoides
TCGGAGTTCTGATGGGATCCGGTGCTTTAGTGCTGGTATGATCGCATCCGACATGTTACCCCGGTCTTCGTCCCTTATCCTTGCCCCTCCCAGCTCCACTACAAAGACGATTGTACATTGCTTTGGCCGCTCCCTCTCAACTACGGAGACGAGTTTAACGCGGTTTCCACCCCTCCCTCTCAACCGCACCAGTGCACGCTTGCCGCGTCACAACGCCGACGCTGGACCCGTGAATCGTGAGCACCCAGCTATGACTTACCGCACTCGTGCAAAATAATAAAACACGGTAAATATATTACTTACACGTGCGTTTTGTTTTGCAAGCGGCGCGAAAAAAATTAAAAAGGGAATGCAACACGAGGACTTCCCAGGAGGTCACCCATCCTAGTACTACTCTCGCCCAAGCACGCTTAACTTCGGAGTTCTGATGGGATCCAGTGCCTTAGTGCTGGTATGATCGCATCCGACATGTTACCCCGGTCTTCGTCCCTTATCCTTGCCCCTCCCAGCTCCACTACAAAGACGATTGTACATTGCTTTGGCCGCTCCCTCTCAACTACGGGGACGAGTTTAACGCGGTTTCCACCCCTCCTTCTCAACCGCACCAGTGCACGCTTGCCGCGCCACAACGCCGACGCTGGACCCGTGAATCGTGAGCACCCAGCTATGACTTACCGCACTCGTGCAAAATAATAAAACACGGTAAATATATTACTTACACGTGCGTTTTGTTTTGCAAGCGGCGCGAAAAAAATTAAAAAGGGAATGCAACACGAGGACTTCCCAGGAGGTCACCCATCCTAGTACTACTCTCGCCCAAGCACGCTTAACTTCGGAGTTCTGATGGGATCCGGTGCTTTAGTGCTGGTATGATCGCATCCGACATGTTACCCCGGTATTCGTCCCTTATCCTTGCCCCTCCCAGCTCCACTACAAAGACGATTGTACATTGCTTTGGCCGCTCCCTCTCAACTACGGAGACGAGTTTAACGCGGTTTCCACCCCTCCCTCTCAACCGCACCAGTGCACGCTTGCCGCGCCACAACGCCGACGCTGGACCCGTGAATCGTGAGCACCCAGCTATGACTTACCGCACTCGTGCAAAATAATAAAACACGGTAAATATATTACTTACACGTGCGTTTTGTTTTGCAAGCGGCGCGAAAAAAATTAAAAAGGGAATGCAACACGAGGACTTCC
>NW_021205255.1:0-1672 GCF_002162155.2 Triticum dicoccoides
GGAGGGAGGAAGTAGAACGGACCCGGTTCCAAACATCCATTTTTACGGTTGAAAAAAAAAGAAAGGGTACAAACAAAATTACTAGTACAAACAAAGGAGTATCACTATAGATAGATGTTGCCGGCCCTAGCTGCATTGATCATAGCTGGTAAATTCAAAATAATTTCTTCAGTTATGATGTAGCATTGATAGATGCCAGGGTGGCTCTCTAGGTTCGGCATTGCTTTGAAGCAACACCACTGATTTGTTTGGCTAGAACACACTTTCTTGTCAAGAAACCGAATGACCTCCACCTTAAATCATATATTTGGCAGATCTTGTGAAAAATCAAAATCTAAATGGGTAACCATTAATATAACAGAGAGCATGCACAAAAAGAGGGCCGGGGGAAGAGGAAAGCGTTACAACATTCCACCTTCAGAAGGGTTACAAATGGGCGGCCTTTGCCCGTTTCCAAACCTGCGAATCCGTGAAATCACCCCGCTACATGCCGCCTCTAGTATCAGGTTGAAAAAAGATCTGTGTACACGGAGGTAGGAAGTAGAACGGACCCGGTTCCAAACATCCATTTTTATGGTTGAAAAAAAAGAAAGGGTACAAACAAAATTACTAGTACAAACAAAGCAGTATCACTATAGATAGATGTTGCCGGCCCTAGCTGCATTGATCATAGCTGGTAAATTAAAATAATTTCTTCAGTTATGATGTAGAATTGATAGATGCCAGGGTGGCTCTCCAGGTTCGGCATTGCTTTGAAGCAACACCACTGATTTGTTTGGCTAGAGCACACTTTCTTGTCAAGAAACCGAATGAACTCCACCTTAAATCATATATTTGGCAGATCTTGTGAAAAATCAAAATCTAAATGGGTAACCATTAATATAACAGAGAGCGTGCACAAAAAGAGGGCCGGTGGAAGCGGAAAGCGTTACAACATTCCACCTTCAGAAGGGTTACAAATGGGCGGCCTTTGCCCGTTTCCAAACTTGCGAATCCGTGAAATCACCCCGCTGCGTGCCGCCTCTAGTATCAGGTTGAAAAAAGATCCGTGTACATGGAGGGAGGAATTAGAACGGACCCGGTTCCAAACATCCATTTTTACGGTTGAAAAAAAAGAAAGGGTACAATCAAAATTACTAGTACAAACAAAGGAGTATCACTATAGATAGATGTTGCCGGCCCTAGCTGCATTGATCATAGCTGGTAAATTAAAATAATTTCTTCAGTTATGATGTAGCATTGATAGATGCTAGGGTGGCTCTCCAGGTTCGGCATTGCTTTGAAGCAACACCACTGATTTGTTTGGCTAGAGCACACTTTCTTGTCAAGAAACCGAATGAACTCCACCTTAAATCATATATTTGGCAGATCTTGTGAAAAATCAAAATCTAAATGGGTAACCATTAATATAACAGAGAGCATGCACTAAAAGAGGGCCGGGGAAGCGGAAAGCGTTACAACATTCCACCTTCAGAAGGGTTACAAATGGGCGGCCTTTGCTCGTTTCCAAACTTGCGAATCCGTGAAATCATCCCGCTGCGTGCCGCCTCTAGGATCAGGTTGAAAAAAGATCCGTGTACATGGAGGGAGGAAGTAGAACGGACCCGGTTCCAAACATCCATTTTGATGGTTGAAAAAAAAGAAAGGGTACAATCAAAATTACTAGTACAAA
>NW_021205256.1:0-1401 GCF_002162155.2 Triticum dicoccoides
ACGAACCTCGTGATGTGAGCCATCGACCCCCACCTCTTTATATAGTGCAGGTGACAGTGGCCTGTCACCCATAGTGGGTTGAGCGCCCGCGATCAGGGCGCGGATCAAAGGGCCCGGTTTTGGCTTGTTTGGCGAGTTGCCTTTTCCGCCACCGCCCGAGGAAGAGCCGCCCCAGAAATGTTGCTGGGGCGCTGCCCATTCCTCTGCAGTGAGACGAAGGCGACCGGCGGACTAAGAGGCATCATTGAGGTCGTAGCGGGACTCGAGGGTACATGCGCGGCACGACCTGGAGGAACTTCTGGACGGCTTTGTGTTCCGTCACTGGATTGCCATAGAACTCCAGGTCAGCTACCACGCAGGTGAGACGCAACACGAAAACCTCGATAGACTCGCCGTCCTTGATCATCTCCCTAGAGACCTTCAAATTCCCGGTGGCGCACTTGCGCCTTGGCCTTGCACACGCGCTCCCATCCGGAGAGTCTCGATCATCTCCCAAGCGACCTTGGGAGTGTCCATGGCCGCCAGTACTCGCATCATCTCAGGCGGCATGCCGGTGAGGATGACGGAGAGGGCTTGCCGGTCCTCGCGCTCGTCCTCGGTACCATCGCGCACGCGCCAGAGCCCAGCCGCTTGCAGCTTGATCTACATGAAAAGCGACCACTCCATGTAGTTGGTGCGCCTCTCCCATCGGCGGTCAGACGCGTCATGGGCGGCGATTTCGGTGGTGACTTGGTGCCTCCCTTTGTCCCGGCCTTGTTCTTCTCTGAAATGCTATCTAACATTGTGCGTCACGGATCAAACACCGCCGGCCACCAAGAGTGGATCAAACACCAGGTAGCTCTAATGCCAATTTTTGTTGTTAAACTAGCTAGATCAGAGAGAGAGAGAGAGAGATGGACATGAACAAGCGAGGGATATTTGTGCTGGCAGCGTTTTCTGTTTTCTCATTCCTTTTCCTATGTGATTACAAAGCTCAAAAGCTAGCTCACATGGCGTCGTCCACGTCCGGAAGAAAACAAAGGAAAAGAAACGGGTACGTGCATGGCGCACCATCCCACTAGCACGCTGCATGCATGAGCGCGTCCCATCCGACCGCATGCATGCATGCCCTTATTTTAACTGAAAACCAAACTACAATCTCTGCATTAGCTTGGCCGAGACTACAGTTTCGAGCGGCCAAGTAGTACGGCGACGACAGTGTACCTGAATATCTGGCCCAGATCGGACGGCAGACGTTGGATAAGTATGGAAGGCTGTCCAAGTTGGTTGATGCCGACCACACCACGGCTGGAACGAGCAACGCGGCCAGCCACACGGCTCGGCTCGATGGTGTAGTCCCACACCGCTCCCGTGCAAGCAATCTGGCCTGTTTAAATAGCCTTGCACTGATCGCTGTATCGG
>NW_021205257.1:0-1309 GCF_002162155.2 Triticum dicoccoides
TGTGGCTGAAGACCTTCAATATCAAGCCGAAGGTGGTGAGAGGCCAACAAGCAGAATGTGGCGGAGCCATGGTGGGCAAGATGCCCAATGTTATATGGCTTGAAGGCTCCTTCATGGAGACCATAAAGGGGTGGCAATCGGCATGGTTCTACATCACCGAGCTGCGCGACACCAACTGGGTGGCGGCCCCCGAGTTTCAATCCGGAATCCCCACGCGGCTCACCTCCTGAAAAGAGAAGGGCCTATCCTGGGGTTCATCAGTGGAGCTGGACGGACTCCAGAAATGTATCCGGAATATGGCAAGCAAGAAGCTCAAGATTGTCAACATAGTCCAGGTCATGCTCTTCCGCCGGATCCTCCCATGTCAACAACGGGATTTCAACTTGTGGGAGTTCGACCCGGCCCAGCACCAGACTCTGAGCGAGCTCTTCGACACGACGCACAAGGACGTCTTGAGGGTGTTGTTCAAGGGTGCCGAGATCCCTCCCTCTCTCATCTAGGACCGTGGGCTAAGCGCGAAGCGCCCTGCGAATCCGGTAAGTTTTCTACATCTGGTAGGATTTTTACTTCCCATAGCTTAATCACGCGCGGGGTCTGAGCTCCCATGCCTTTGACAGGACTGGGTGGGGGCATCGGAGAAGATCGACTGTCCGTCCCCTCTGCCCGAAGACACTGCGGACGCTCTCCTGACGGAGATGCCGACTCCGGCTCCTTACAAGGTGCCGGAGAAGACCAAGAAGAATCCCGGCGCCAGGTGATATCGGACTCATCGTCCGATAACTCCGCGACGCACTCCTCCCCCGAAGACAAGGAGGAATATGAAGATGCCCCCCCCTTCAGTCGGGGGAGACAAGAAAAGGAAGGTCGCCCCGATCGGGGGGGCGAAGGGTCCAAGAAGGGGAGGACCCTCCTTCAGGACTACTCCACCACCGCCGCCGAAGGTGAAGACGAGTGGCTGCTCAGGGCCAAGCCCCAGGCGAAGTCGTAAGTATTCGGATACCAGAGTAACTCATAGCATACCTTTTTCGCACTGCTTCTCCTAACGTTGAATATGATTATGCAGACCGCCTCAAGCCCGTATCGACGTACCTTCATCAGGCGGCTCTTTGGACTCGTCGGATATGGATAGCGATCCACTTTCGACCGCCACCTCCCCTTGCCCTACGGACAATGCCGAGGTATTGTCTCAAGAGGCACCGGGTCGAGGGGAGACAATCGCGGAGGCGCCTCAAGGCGACCTTCCGGACTCCGGGAGCAGAGGGAGTAAGGCTCCCGAGGGCTCCGAGTTCGGCCCTCAGCCGAACACCGC
>NW_021205258.1:0-1514 GCF_002162155.2 Triticum dicoccoides
CGACTGAGGGTGGAAAGCGGTGCTGAAGGAGAGACGGGTTCCCATAGCATTTTGGAAACTTTCCCAAAATCGAGAGGTGAAAAGACTTCCTCGATCCGAGTTGATTTCCAAAGGAACACCATGGAGGGACACTATTCGGGAGATGTATAAGTCTGCCAGCTGGCTAGCGGTTATACTCTCACGAACAGGTAAGAAATGGGCTACTTTGGAAAGACGATCGACCACGACGAAAATAGCATTATTCCCTCTCTTGGTCCTGGGAAAACCGGTAATGAAATCCATACCAATTTTATCCCATTTCCATTCAGGAATAGCTAAGGGTTGAAGGGTGCCAGCAGGCCGTTGATGCTCTGCTTTTACACGACGACAGACGTCGCAATTTGCAATAAACTAAGCAATTTCTCTCTTCATCCTAGTCCACCAGAACCTCTGGCGTAGGTCCTGATACATCTTAGTACTACCGGGATGAATGGTGAGAGGAGATTCATGAGCTTCCTTAAGGATCAAACGCCTCAGGTTTCGCACTTTGGGAACCACTAGCCGATCCCCGAAGTATACGACCCCTTGATCATTAATGGAGAAACAATTCGCAATTCCCTTCTGGATGTTTCTCTTGATGCGGGAGATTCCCGGATCTACTTTCTGTGCTTTGATAATTTGATCCGTAAGGGTAGGTTTTTCCACCAAGGTGGAAAGAAAACCTTGAGGTACAATGTGAAGGTTAAGCTTCCGAAATTCCTCATGGAGAAGCGGTTGACTTTGTTGTAACATCAAATTGTTACAATAAGATTTACGACTTAGCGCATCAGCCATGACGTTGGCTTTCCCTGGGGTGTAGGTTATTCCTAAGTCGAAGTCTGTGATCAACTCAACCCAACGTCTTTGCCTGAGATTCAGATCCGGTTGGGTGAAAATGTACTTCAGGCTTTGGTGATCAGTGAATATTTCGCAACGATTACCGAGGAGGTAATGTCGCCAGGTCTTAAGTGCATAGACTACGGCTGCAAGCTCTAGATCATGAGTAGGATAATTCTCCTCATGTGGGTGCAATTGCCGTGAAGCGCAGGCAATTACATGTCGATCTTGCATAAGGATGCAACCTAGTCCTTGTCGCGAGGCGTCGCAGTAGATAACAAAGTCTTTGGAGAAGTCTGGCGGTACCAGTACGGGAGCAGAAGTCAGGCGTCTTTTCAGTTCCTGAAAGCTGTGCTCACATTGTGGAGTCCACTCGAACTTCTTATCTTTCTTGAGGAGTTCGGTTAGAGGTTTAGCAACCTTGGAGAAGTTCTCGACAAAGCGACGACAATAGCTCGCTAAGCCTAGAAAACTCCGAACTTGCTTGACCGATTCAGGTGGAGTCCAATTAAGGACGGCTTGAACTCGCTCAGGGTTAACAACAATACCTTTACCAGATATTACATGACCCAGATAGGTCACTTCTGACAACCAGAATTCACATTTAGAAAATTTGGCATAAAGGCGATGCTCTCGAAGTTTCTTCAACACTAGCCTTA
>NW_021205259.1:0-435 GCF_002162155.2 Triticum dicoccoides
AGATGGATCTTGGTGAAACCGTAGGAATTTTTTTTATTTTCTGCAACGTTCCCCAACACCTAGAACCCTCGACCCTAGAACCCTCGAACCCTCGACCCTATAACCCTAGAACCCTCGAACCCTCAACCCCTCGACCCCCTCCCCCTCCTCATGTCGAAGTTATCGGGGAGGGGGTATAATGACCCCCCCCCACCCTCATGTCGAAGTTATCGGGGAGGTGGTACATCGACAACAACATACCCGATAAAAAATAAGAAGAGGAAGAAGAAGAAAAAAAGGAGGAGAAGAAGAAAAAAAGGAGGAGAAGAAGAAAGGAATAGAGGAGAAGATCGAAGAAAAAAAGAGGAGAAGAAGAAAGGAATAGAGGTGAAGAAGTAAAAAATAAAAATTACTCTATTTCTTTCTTGTTCTCTTATATTCCTTTCTTCTTCTTCT
>NW_021205260.1:0-1307 GCF_002162155.2 Triticum dicoccoides
AGAAATGTTCACAGATTGATTTTTTTCATGGTTTTCAGAAAAATGAGAGTTTCCTAAAATTAATTCACGTTTTCAAAAGTGGTTGAGTTTCTAAAAGTATTCCTGTTTCAAAAAACTGTTCCACTTTGAAATTTAAAATGTTTAGAATTGGGCGCTACTTTTTAGTTCTTATAGTTTTGCCCTGGTGTATAGATAAGAACCCAGATTCCCAGATTAACTCTCTTTGCTAGCAACACAAGCGCATGTAAATAAGATCATGTGTGCGAATCCACGTGAGCGCGTTACTTTTTGCTGATTTTTCCTTTTTTTAGGAACTGCTGCTTTTAGCTATACAATAGCCTACCTCGCGACACCCTCTAATGGGCGAGCCCAGTCATGCTGGGAGCTCCTATTTGCCGCATTTTGCGGCAAATAGTTGGAGCGACGCACACTAGTGACTCCACTGGGCAGGCCCATGAGTAAACCACACACGCTTCACTTAGAAATGATGTAAAAAAAAGAGACGGCGCGAGGATTCGAGCCCACGACCTCGGATCCTAGGCGAGTTTGTCCCGCCACTAGACTCGACAGGTCTAACTGAGTGTAAGTAGCGCGATCGATATAAGAATTCAAAGTTGCGCTCACATATGAAAATATGTTCAGCAAAAACGAAAATATTTCTTTAGAAAATGTGATTTCATTTTTATAAGGACGAGTGTTTTGAAAAACAGGACCATTTTTTGTACAATTTTTTTAAAAACGTGAACATTTTTGAAATTCCAAACAAATTTTGAAAGCGCAAACATTATTTGAAGCTCCCCGATTTTTTATTTTATTTTATGAATTTTTTTTGAAACGAGAACATTTTTTTAAATTGTGAACAAAATTTTGAAACCACAAACATTTTTTGAAACCTGAACATTTTTTTTGAATTTGTGAACAAATTTCAAAATGATTTTTGTTTGGAAATGCCGAACAAATATTTGAAATTTTGAACAAGTTCGGAAAGAAAAATAAAATAAAAAACGAACATGTTCAGAAATTCATGAACATTTTTTGAAAATTGCAAACAAATTTGGAAACAGAAACATTTTTTGAAATCCCAAACATTTTTTAAAAAGTTGTCAAAATTTTGGACAAAAATATTCTGAAATTTTTTGTTTACACACAAATATTTTTTGAAAATTCCAAACAATTTTTGAAAAATGCATACAGTTTTTGAATATATGAACAATATTTGGAAACATGAACATTTTTGAAATTTTGAACATTTTTGTAAAAATGCGTACATTTTTTGAAAAAGACGCATAAACTTGAAAAACAAAAAA
>NW_021205261.1:0-1057 GCF_002162155.2 Triticum dicoccoides
GGCCAGATTTTGCTTGCACGGAGAGGAGCGATGCGATGCCAGCCCCGGAACCCACTCAATGGAGATAGCAGCCTCGCGAAGATAGGAATTAACCTGGTCAGCTGTTCCCGTGGGAAATGGAGTCCCATAGACACTGATGTTTCACAACCCGCTTCCGCCATCAACCACTAGAAACCATTTGTTGTACTCACAGGCCAGAATGGTCTTGTACTACATATTTTGTATTTTGCTTGGATTTTCTGTATCAAGTTGGAGCCTCATCAGCTAACAGTAATCCTGGGGCTGATGAGCACGACGGTCTTTTCTGGAAATTTATTACCCGGAAAACCCGGTCGTGACACCATATTTCCTCCATAGGTACTGCCTTTGAATCCTTTCTAACTGTTTTAGAATGCCCTTTGGTAAAGATAGGCTGCAAAGAAAGAATATGGGCAATGAAGATATCACTGAATTTACCAACTGCAGTCTACTACCTTGAGGCAAAAACCAGGAACTAGTTGTTAGCCTCCTTTCCATGCAATCCACCAAAGGGAGCAAGTCAACAATTTTTGGTCTAGTGGTTCCAATAGGCAGTCCCAAATAAGTGAAAGGCATAGAGCCTAACTGACAGCCAAAAAAAATAGCAAGTGCAGAAGCAACTGAGGCTTCTACATTGATGGGGTACATTGAAGACTTATGAAAGTTGATTTGTAACCCAGTTGCCAGTGAAAATGAATTGAGCACTGCTTTAAGAGCCTCCAACTGAGCTAGGTCAGCATTTACAAACAGCAAGGTGTCATAAGCATACTCAACCACAGGATAAAAAGGATCATGTGTTGGCAAAGGAAAATCCAGCTGCCCCCTAAGCAGAAGATCATTGATCATGGTTTGTAAAAGACCAGCTGCAATAACAAAAAGCAAAGGAGAGATAGGATCTCCTTTCTTAACACCACATTTGCACTTGAAATGACTTCCAGGCACACCATTTAACAGGATTGAGGATGTTGCATAAGTTAATAGTTGTTGAATCCATGTGATCCATTTGCTATCAAACCCCTTTGCCACAAGAATTCTCAAG
>NW_021205262.1:0-1031 GCF_002162155.2 Triticum dicoccoides
TTTGTCAAATGTCTCAAAATCCTTCTTGAGCATTTACAGCTGTTATGCTGCCGAAATTTTGCTAGAAATTCTAATGCCTTTGCATTATGATTATGCTTTCAGATGGCCACTCGCGACCTCAATCAAGTGGTTCGCCTGACTCGATGCCTAGATGTACCCGGCCATACTGCCAAGTTGGTCAGGGTAATGACTGAGGCTGGATACCGCTGGTATCCTGAGTACACGGTCGAAGAGCAATTCCGAGACTTTAATCAAAGCCAATATCTCTGCACTGTCAGGATATTTCCATCTTATCCTGGATCCACCGAGCCTCTTCACTGCTCTTATGGACTCGGGGTTACTATTGAGATGGCTGTGCAGGACGCCGCCTACTCTATGATGACCATTATGCGAGTCAGATCTGGTCTATTTCGGGACTCTGATTTCCGGTATATGCCAGGATCACTTTCGGGAGCACAAGGGTATATCCAGGCTATCTATGCTGACCCCACTCAGGAGGATTCACGGACTCGCACCACTGCCGAGATGCTCGAGGATAAGGACCGTGAAAATCGGGCCTTGAGGTTAGAGCTCTTCAATACCCGTGCTGACCACTGGGCCACTTTGACTCGGTTCGCACCGGCGGTGCAAGCTGGATATTCAGATATGCGCGATCTCTATCCTGTGAGATCTGCTCTGCCAGACGTGATGGTTTGGCGTGATGTAGGAGGCATCACCCCACCTCGCGGTCCCCGCAGGCCACCGTTTGTTGGTCCAAGGCCTCATCCTAGCCCCTATGGTCCACAAGCTCCGCGAGATCGTCTGTTTCCGGATGATCATGTTGAGCTCCCAGGCTATGGAGGTGACTTTTACGAGGACTACTACGGATCGGTCTGAGTTAGTGGTAGTATCACTAGTTTGCACTAGCTGTGTCGTCTATCGTCCCGCGTGACTCGTGGGATATGACCTAGTTTGTACTCCTTCCGGAGGTGTAGGAAAATAATGTATAGGAGCTTGGAATGCCTCCGATGAGATGTAATCCTCTTTTCACC
>NW_021205263.1:0-1392 GCF_002162155.2 Triticum dicoccoides
TGCAAAAGTTCTTTTTGACACAGGTGCATCACATTGCTTCATTTCCAAACCTTTTGCATCAAAGTATGACTGTGATTATCAGTATCTGCAAAGTTCCTTGCAAATTGTGTCACCGGGCAAGCAGATGACAGCTAACACCTGCGTCCCTGAGGTTACTATCACATTGGGTGACTACAAGTTCCTTTCTTCCCCTATTGTTCTCGGTAACTCGGATATTGATCTTATTCTCGGAATGGATTGGCTTTCTAAGCACAAGGCACATCTTGACTGTGCTGCCAGGCAGATTCAATTGACTCATTCGTCTGAGGATGTCATTGTCTTTGCCACTCGGGATAATTCCATCCGGTTGTTTTCTCTCAATGAGAAGGGTGAATTGGATGCTATTTCGCAAATTCCTGTCGTTTGCGAATATCAAGACGTCTTTCCAGAAGAACTTCCAGGGATGCCTCCAAACCGGCCGGTTGAATTCGTTATTGAACTTGAGCCCGGTACGGAACCTGTGTGCAAACGTCCCTACAAGCTCGGCCCCGAAGAGTTGAAGGAGTTGAAGAAACAACTCGATGAGCAAGAAAGATTGGGTCTCATACGGCCTAGTACTTCTCCGTGGGGTTGTGGTGTTCTTTTTGTGAAGAAGAAGGATGGATCGAGTCGACTTTGTGTTGATTACCGTCCAGTAAACAAGAAGACCATCAAGAACAAATACCCACTTCCCAACATCAATGAGCTATTCGAACAACTCAAGGGTGCTCAAGTATTCTCCAAGCTTGATCTCCGTATGGGTTATCATCATATTCGTATTCGTGAGCAAGATATTCCCAAGACGGCGTTCAGAACAAGCTTTGGTTCATATGAATACACCGTCATGTCTTTTGGCCTCGCTAACGCTCCTCCGACGTTCTCTCGCATGATGAACTTCATCTTCAACCCCTACACCAATGAATTCGTCTTGGTCTATCTCGACGACATTCTGGTTTTCTCGAAGAACAAGGAAGATCATGCCAAGCACTTGCGTTTGGTACTTGACAAGCTCAGAGAACATCAGTTCTACGCCAAGTTCTCCAAGTGTGAATTTTGGCTCGATGAGGTTCTTTATCTTGGTCATATCATCTCTGCCAAGGGCATTTCCGTGAATCCTGAGAAGGTGTCTGCAATTGTGAATTGGGAACCTCCTCAGAACGTGAAGCAACTCCGCAGTTTTCTCGGTCTCGCAAGCTATTGCAGAAGATTCGTTGAAAACTTTTCTAAGATCGCCAAGCCTCTCTCAAATCTTCTTCAGAAGCACGTCAAGTACGTTTGGTCTCCGGAGTGTGATATTGCTTTCAACACTTTGAAAGAGAAATTGATCACTGCTCCAGTTCTGACTCCGCCCGATGAAACCAAGCCGTACGAGGT
>NW_021205264.1:0-1047 GCF_002162155.2 Triticum dicoccoides
GGCCCGGACTATTCTTATCAACTCCTCCCTCTCCAGCCTCCTCTTATTTCTTATGAGTTTCTACAGCCTCCACGAATCTCTCCATAAGGAGATCGCCAAAATCCAGTCCCGCTTCTATTGGGCTGGCGAGCACGGCAAGCAGAAGTATCACATGGTCAGCTGGCCTGACATCTGCAAGCCTCGGGAGCAGGGTGGATTGGGGATCATGTGCTCTAAGCGGATGAATATTGCCCTCCTATCCCGGTGGCTGTGGCGCATCTCGCAGGGTCAGGGTGGCCTATGGCTGGACATTATCCGGAATAAATACCTGCGCGGCCAACCCCTTGCCTTCTGCCAGAAGTCGGGAGGTTCTCAGTTCTGGCAGTCCCTCGTCCAGCTCCTCCCTGTGCTCCGCATTGGTACCTCTATCTCGGTAGGGTCCGGCCTCTCGACGCTCTTCTGGTTTGACCGATGGGCCAGCGACTCCCCCTTTGCGGCTCGCTTCCCCATCCTCTTCTCTATCTCTGTCGACCCCATGATTTCTGTTGATAGGGCCCTTATTGACTTAGGGCGCCTCGCTTTCCGTCGGCCATTTGGGCCTGCAGAATCCGCCGCCTGGTGTGAGCTGCTTGATTGCGTCGCTCTGCATGAGCCGCTGGTGGATGGAGCCCAAGACCGTGTGCGTTGGCACTTGGAGTCGTCGGGCCAGTTCTCTACCAAATCGCTCTACATGGCCATTGCCCCCTCCTCCGCTCCCCCCCCCCTCTTGATGGTATGGTCCGTCCGTCTCCCACTGAAGATCCGCATCTTCATGTGGCAGTGGATCCGTGGACGGATCCCATCCGGTGTGGAGGTCCGCAAGCGTAATGGCCCAGGCACTGGTATCTGCCCCCTCTGTGCTGTCCCCGAGGACTCCAACCACATCTTCTTCGCGTGCGCCTCCGCCCGGTTCCTCTGGAGCTGCTTCCGCGAGATTGTCGGGGGGGTTGGACCCACACCAACTTCCCCGACTTATTTGCTGAACTCCAAACGTCCCCCTCGTCCTCCCGCCACATTAGGTGGCTGGAG
>NW_021205265.1:0-1708 GCF_002162155.2 Triticum dicoccoides
AAGGCCGACTTTCTGTGGATGCTTACAGCAGGGAGTTTGGTAATCTCGCACGATATGCAACCGAGGAAGTGTCTACCGATGCCAAGAAGCAAGCAAGGTTCCGTAAGGGCCTTAGTCCTGAGCTTCGCCGTGACCTCCGTCTGCATGAGTGCACAACTTTTCAGAAACTTGTCAACAAAGCCATCAGTGCCGAAACTGGTCAGACTGACTATGATGCAACACGCAAGCATGGCCGTGACATGGGTTCCTCATCCGGTGCTGGTCCTCAGAAGCGCCGCGTGTGGGTACCCAACACCGCCCTGCCACCCAGGTTTACACCGAGGCCATCCTTCCAGGCGCCTCGCCCCGTTCAACAGTCTGCTCCAGCCAAGCCCTATGGGGGTCCAACTAACAATGCTCCTCCACGTACCAGTTCCGTGACTTGTTTCAAGTGTGGGGAATCTGGTCACTATATGCGTGAGTGTCCCCAGACCAACCCAAATCAATCTGCTAAAGCTGTTGGCCGTGGCAAGCCGACAGGAAAAATATTCCACGCCAAGCCGGTCACCGCTTCACGTGGCCATGTCAACTGTATCTCCGCCGAAGAAGCTCAAGAGGATCCCAACGTCGTTCTCGGTACGCTTCTTGTTAATTGCCACCCGGCATCTGTTCTTTTCGATACAGGAGCCTCTCATTCTTTTATATCCGAAAGTTATGCTCGTTTGCATAACGTTGCATTCTGTAACATGCCATCCACTATGGAAATTTCTACCCCTGGTTCTAGATGGCAGACCTCTAGGGTAAGTTATGGAAATGAAATCCAAGTCGACAGACTTGTTTTCCTCGCGTCTTTGATAGCCCTTAAATCTTCAGATATTAATATCATTCTGGGTATGGACTGGATGTCGGCTCATCATGCCCAAATCGATTGCTTCTCTAGGACTGTCCAACTCACCCATCCTTTGGGAAAGATAGTCAATGTCTTGACCCGAATAGCCAAGCGACAATTATATTCTCTTAACGCCAGCCCTTTGCCAGACCTTGAGGACGTTCCGGTAGTCCGTGACTTCCCGGATGTCTTTCCAGAAGAATTGCCAGGTGTTCCACCTGACAGGGATGTTGAGTTTGTAATAGACCTCATTCCAGCAACCGTTCCGATTGCTAGAAGACCTTATAAGATGGCACCCCTAGAACTAGCCGAACTTAAGAAACAACTCGATGAGTCCTTGAAAAAGGGTTTCATCCGACCTAGCTCTTCTCCGTGGGCTTGCCCCGTCCTATTCGTCAAGAAGAAGGATGGTACGGACCGGATGGTTGTAGATTACCGACCTGTCAATTTGGTCACAATCAAGAACAAATATCCACTTCCCAGGATCAACGACCTGTACGATCAGCTCGCTGGATCCTCAGTCTTCTCCAAAATGGATTTGAGGTTGGGTTACCATCAAATCAAAATCAGAAACGGGGACATTCCTAAAACGGCCTTTGTTACTCGTTATGGCCAATACGAGTACACCGTCATGTCCTTCGGATTAACCAACGCTCCAGCCACCTTTTCTCGGTTAATGAACTCAATCTTCATGGAGTATTTGGATAAATTCGTCGTGGTTTACCTCGATGATATACTCATCTACTCCAAGAACGAGGAAGAACATGCCGAACATCTAAGGCTAGTGTTGCAGAAACTTCGAGAGCATCGCCTTTATGCCAAATTTTCTAAATGTGAATT
>NW_021205266.1:0-1300 GCF_002162155.2 Triticum dicoccoides
CCCCCCCCATAGGGATTTCGTAGGATTTACTCCCTAGTTGCCCCTATGGATTTTTGTGTTCCCGAAGTCCGACCTTTTACTTGATGTTTTAGATATCAAACCATATCTATGAATGGGTTACACTAGCACATCAAGGAGAACATTAGAAGCGGAGTGCTAAATGTCTCTCGGTCGATCATCCAGATTTTTATTTCCTTGGCCTCGCTAAGGTGAAATCTGAGAAGGTGTTATCTTCCTTTGCACCTGCATCATCCATCATCATTCATCATGGTAGCAAGTTGTGTTGCCAGGATCCTTGACACGGATGTTGGTAAAACCTTGATGAATATGGAAATGCTCAAGTTCTTGAGAGCACGCACAAGCGCTACGTCTTATCATCGGCACTAGCTGGGATTGCCCCAGATTTCCTCGGTTATGCTATAACCACTCCAACAGTGAATTCACTCTCTATTGTTGGGTTCTTCCCCAGTTACCAGAATCATTCCGAGCATTTGCATTTTGCTCCCAGCTTGCACCGCCAATGTGCCATTCTACCATGGGTCTCTTCCATTTCCGGTGATAAGCAAATTCATCCATTACGTTGTCTTCAACAAGGTAATCCACATCATCCAAGTTTGAGTATGCCATTCTACCGAACCCCTCTAAATGATCGATTATGATTTGCCTTGAGCTGGTATAAAGAGTTTCAATGATCTCTGAATCAAAGGTAATTCTTTTGCCACTTAAGGGGAGATATCTACGAGTCACGGTTCCGAAGGTGTCTCGTTGTGGTATCATGGCAACTCAACTCCTCGCTACAGTGACAACCGATTACCACCTTCTTAAGTGTGGAATTGTTGTCTACCTAGTGAACCTTCGTCATCCGTTTCTTTCCACCCCTCTTGATGTGTATCTCGTGTCTCAACCCGAGAGATGGTCCTATGTCTCATTCCGTGAGTTGTTCGATCTTCGAGGAGATCGACCCTTCTAGAGTCTCCTTCTCTCCAGGTCATGTTGGCAGGATTTCTCAGAGCAAGACTTCGAGACAATGATGGTGATCGAATCAACGTTCATTTGAAGTGCACCCTGGATCATGAAGATTATACTAGTTTGCGTTTCCCCTTCATCTTACCCTACGCTTGAATCTCGAGACGAGATTCTTGTTTAGTGGGGGTGAGTTGTCACATCCCTAGCTTCTGGTAATGCACTAGGCTAGACCTCTTGCTGCATCATGTTTAAATTCAAATGAAATTTGAATTGAGGAATTTTCAAAGCCTCAGAAACCTCTAAAAATAACCAACAATTAAATCTTCTCAAATGT
>NW_021205267.1:0-1335 GCF_002162155.2 Triticum dicoccoides
ATGCATGTTAGATGGATATAATTAGTGTTTAATTAGTATGGAATTTTTTTATATAATGTTGTTTTTCAGTTTTTTAATGGATGTATAGAAGTTGTGTTTTCTGTTTTTAGTGTTAGATGCTTAATTAGTATGAAATAGTATATAGATTTTTGACATATGCAATGATAGCATAATTAGTGTTATATAGAAATGTTAGAAATTTTAGTTATCAAAATCCAATCATTAAAAAAATGTTACTTTTTGCGGGCATATAGCTAGTATTTGTTCTCGACGATGCCCGGCCCGCATCCTCGTCGTCGACCCGTCCACGACGACGTCCAGCCGACCCATGTCCGGGACTGGGCTGCGCCGGGCTGGCACTGGGAGGTGCTGCCTGGAGGGGCGCGCCGCTTGATGAGGAACCCGGCCCCGGGTCCCGTCGTCGACCCTGATCTCGTTTGGTGGCGTTCGCGTGGGCCAGTTTCGGTGCGGAGGGACCCGGCCCCGCCGAAGGTGGTACGTCGACGTGTCAGGGAGGAGGACGAGCACGTCCATCGCTACATGGTTGCGTTAGAGGGTGGCAGGTTCTCCAATACCTGGCAGTATCTTCGAGGATCTCACTTCAGCTATGATCCTGTGAGGATTCCTTCTCTTTGGGTGTCCACCACCCGCGCCGCAGGAACCGCGAGTGTCCTAGATTCTTCCGTAGTATTCGATCTTTAATTAGCTACCTAGCCAGTGATGTACTATTCAATATTATATATTATTCGAGGCGATGTATTCAAGATTATATTTATTATTCTAGACGATGTATTCGAGATTATATCTATTATTCGAGGCGATGTAATTTGAATACTAAATTGTTTTATATTTCTTTTGGATTAGTTAAATAAAAGCTATGGCAGACAATTCCGACAGAGAGGGAGAACAGACCATGTTCGATATGATACGCGGGCCAGATGATGATCAGAATAAAGAAGATTATGACGGCTCCGAATTTCTAAACAACACCGGAGAGGGTGATATGATATTCGATCGCGACGACCGAACTGATGAAGTCATGAACTACGGTTATGACGATGACGAAGAACATGTTGATCCTGAAACAACAAAGATCGGCGAGGTATATATATTTATATAAGCAGGTATCTGGTGATCATCACATGTTTTAAATGACTTGCAGATATATTAACGAATCGATCTTTGTTCTTTCAGCCATCTGGATCGAGCAAATCTTCAGGCAAAAGGACGAAACGAGGCCCGAACAAAAAGTTGAAGGAGGGCGTAAAGTACAATATCGAGGCAGTCAAACCTAATGGCGAACCATTAGCGCCTAAGAAGATTGCGGACAAGTTC
>NW_021205268.1:0-973 GCF_002162155.2 Triticum dicoccoides
AACTATTTCAGACTTATGTTTCATCAAGTAGATATACCCATATCTGCTCAAATCATCTTGTGAAGGTCAGAAAACAACGATGCTTGCCACGAGCATCAGCACTCATTGGATCGCATACATCGGTATGTATTATTTCCAATAAGTCAGTAGCTCGTTCCATTGTTCCGGAGAACGGAGTTTTAGTCATCTTGCCCAAAAGGCACAGTTCGCAAGCATCAAGTGATTCATAATCAAGTGATTCCAAAATTCCATCAGTATGGAGTTTCTTCATGCGCTTTACACCAATATGACCTAAACGGCAGTGCTACAAACAAGTTGCACTTATCATTATTAACTTTGCATCTTTTGGTTTCAATATTATGATTATGTGTATCACTACGATCGAGATCCAACAAACTATTTTCATTGGGTGTGTAACCATATAAGGTTCTATTCATGCAAACAGAACAACAATTTATTCTCTTACTTAAATGAATAATCGTATTACAATAAACATGATCAAATCATATTCATGCTCAACGCAAACACCAAATAACACATATTTAGGTTCAACACTAATCCCGAAAGTATAGGGAGTGTGTGACGATGATCATATCAATCTTGGAACCACTTCCAACACACATCGTCACTTCACCCTTAACTAGTCTCTGTTTATTCTGCAACTCCCGTTTCGAGTTACTAATCTTAGCAACTGAACTAGTATCAAATACTGAGGGTTTGCGATAAACACTAGTAAAGTACACATCAATAACATGTATATCAAATATACTTATGTTCACTTTGCCATCCTTCTTATCCGCCAATCACTTGGGGTAGATCCGCTTCCAGTGACCAGTCCCTTTGCAGTAGAAACACTTAGTCTCAGGCTTAGGATCAGACTTGGGCTTCTTCACTTGAGCAGCAACTTGCTTGCTGTTCTTCTTGAAGTTCCCCTTCTTCCTTCTGCCCCTTTTCTTGAAACTAGTGGTCTTGT
>NW_021205269.1:0-995 GCF_002162155.2 Triticum dicoccoides
GGCAGGGACAGAGGCTGACTGGTGGGTCCGGTCAATGCTGACATGGCAAAGTCAACGGTGACAGGCGGGGCCCTCTGAGATTAGTGCTAATTTAACAGAGAGGTTAAACTAATTAATTAGGCACGGGGGCCCACTTGGCAGTGGCTCTAGTGGGTGATTAGCGGGGTGTTTACGCCCTAATTAAGTGGCCACGTCGGCGAGTGACGCCGGCGACCACGGCGACGGCGAGACCTCGCCGGAGTTGCTCGGGACGGCGCTACGGCCCGCGGCTGGTCGCGCTGAGGGCACCAAGAGTGAGCCCGTGCTCCCGCGCATCTAGGGGGACCCACGAGAGGGCGTGGGGTGGCCGGAGTTGAGCGCGGCATCGACCCCGGCGGCGGCCGGAGCTCGGGGGTTCGCGGGACCGGCGCTCCGGTGTGCAAACAAGACGGTTGTCGCGCTAGTTTTACTCTACGGGACGCAACGAGTGCAACGGACGCATGCGTGGGACCAAAAGGTCACCGGAGCTTCACCGGCGACGAGCCCGTGCGGCGGAGCGTCTCGGCTCCGGTGGAGGGAGCGGCTGGAGCGCGAAATCGGACATGGGGTTAGGGGGAAACAAAGCAGGGGCTCACGGAGATCACGATGAGACGGTCGGCGTGCTCGGGGAAGGCCTGGGGCGACGGGACAGCGACGGCGATCTCCGGCGACTGGAGCTTGAAGACGAGTCGATGCGGTCGAATTGGGGCGTCCGAGCGCTCGGGGCTTGCTTGAGGCGACGTAACAGGCGGTGGCGGAGTTTGCAGACTACACGGGGAGGCGAGAGGAGCATGGTGGGCGTGGTGGCAGCGAACGACGGCGGCGGCTCTCTGTTCGGGCGAAGAACGAAGAGGGAGAGGGGAAAGAGAGCAGCGAGTGAGGGAGAGGAGAGAGGTGCAGGGGGGGCGAGGGGGAGTGCGTGGCTCCCTCGGGTGCCTCCAGCGGCAAGCAGGTAAGCAGGAGGTGGCCGAGGCAGC
>NW_021205270.1:0-704 GCF_002162155.2 Triticum dicoccoides
AAAAAAAAGAGGAGAAGAAGAAAAGAATAGAGGAGAAGAAGAAAAAATAGAAAAAAAATTCTATTTTTTCTTCTTCTCCTCTATTCTTTTCTTCTTCTCCTCTTCTTTTTCTTCTTTTTTCTTCTTCTTATTTATTTCTCCTCTTCTTCCTATCCCCTCTTCTTCTCCTTTCTTCCTCTTCTTTTTTCCTTTTTCCTCTCATTCTTTTTCTTCTTCTTGTATTGCTTGTTTTTTTAAAATAATGTTCAAATAAAAATCTATGAACATAAAACATATATACACACAGAGAACATATATACATTTTTATAAAAATGCAAAAAACAAAAAAAAATTCTTTGCATATGACCATACATACATTTTTCTTTGCATATGCTTTGCATATAAACATACATACATATAAACATAACATACATACATATAAACATAACATATATATACACAGAGAACATATATACATTTTTATAAAAATGCAAAAAACAAAGAAATCTAAAAAAAAGACATATAAACAGATATACACATATACATATATACTCATACATATACACACATAATCAAGAAAAAAAACTATATTTGCAAAAAAAAGGGGGAAGAGGGGGGCGGTACCGGCCCTGACCAAAGCGGCGCGGGGCGAGGCAGAGGCGACGGCGAGGCAGAGGCGGGGCGGTGATGGCGTCGGGAAGGCGCGGCCGGGGTGGCCCGCGGCG
>NW_021205271.1:0-1130 GCF_002162155.2 Triticum dicoccoides
TAGGAGTGCTTTGGGTGTATCAAACGTCACAACGTAACTGGGTGACTATAAAGGTGCACTACAGGTATCTCCGAAAGTGTCTGTTGGTTTGACACGGATCGAGACTGGGATTTGTCACTCCGTATGACGGAGAGGTATCTCTGGGCCCACTCGGTAATGCATCATCATAATGAGCTCAAAGTGAACAAGTGGTTGGTCACGGGATCATGCATTACAGTACGAGTGAAGTGACTTGCCGGTAATGAGACTGAACAAGGTATTGGGATACCGACGATCGAGTCTCGGGCAAGTAACGTACCGATTGACAAAGGGAATTGTATACGGGGTTGTTTAATCCTCGACATCGTGGTTCATCCGATGAAATCATCGAGGAGCATGTGGGAGCCAACATGGGTATCCAGATCCCGCTGTTGGTTATTGCCCGAGAGTCGTCTCGGTCATGTCTACATGTCTCCCGAACCCGTAGGGTCTACACACTTAAGGTTCGGTGACGCTAGGGTTATTAGGAAGACTTGTATGTGATTACCGAATGTTGTTCGGAGTACCGGATGAGATCCCGGACGTCACGAGGAGTTCTGGAATGGTCCGGAGGTGAAGATTTATATATGGGAAGTTGTCATGCGGACACCGGAAAGTTTCGGGGGCATATCGGTATTGTACCGGGGCCACCGGAGAGGTTCCGGGGGTCCACCGGGAGGGGCCACCCCTCTCGGAGGGCCACATGGGCCGCAAGGGGCAGGGAACCAACCCCTGGAGGGCTGGGTGCTCCCCCACCTTGGGCCCATGTGCCTAGGGTTGGGGGGGGGGGAAACCCTAGAGGGGGCGCCCCCCTTGCTTGGGGGGCAAGTCCCCCCTCCCTAGCCGCCGCCCCCCTCTAGATCCCATCTAGAGGGGTCGGCCCCCCTTGCCCCTTCCCCTATAAATAGAGGGGTGAGGGGAGGGCTGCAGAACACAACCCAAGGCGCAGCCCCTCCCCTCCCCAACACCTCTCCTCCTCCGTTACGTGCTTGGCGAAGCCCTGTCGGAGTACTGCTGCACCAACATCACCACGCCATCGTGCTGCCGTTGGAGCAATATTCCTCAACCTCTCCTTCCTCCTTGCTGGATCAAGACGAAGGAGACGTCGTCCG
>NW_021205272.1:0-1023 GCF_002162155.2 Triticum dicoccoides
ATTCAGTCGACACTGATGGACAAAATCAGAGAAGCCCAAAAGGCAGATAAGGAAGTTGCCTCTATAAAGGAGAAAATGGGCAAAGGAAAGGCTAAAGGATTTCGTGAGGATGAACACGATACCCTATGGTTTGAAGACTGTGTTTATGTGCCCAATAACCCAGAAATCAGGAAGTTGATTTTACAAGAAGCCCATGATTCACCCTATTCGATTCACCCAGGAAATACCAAGATGTATTTGGATTTGAAGAACACTTTCTGGTGGACCGGAATGAAGAAGGATATTGCGGAATATGTAGCTATTTGCGATGTATGTCAGAGAGTAAAGGCAGAACATCAGAAGCCAGCAGGATTGTTACAACCGTTGCCGATACCCGAATGGAAGTGGGATAAACTAGGCATGGATTTCATCACAGGTTTGCCAAAGACCCGTTCAGGATATGACTCGATTTGAGTTATAGTCGACCGTTTAACAAAGGTAGCTCATTTCATTCCAGTCAAGACTACCTATAGCAGTGCTAAGTTGGCAAAGATATACATGACCAGAATTGTGTGTTTACACGGAGTTCCGAGGAGCATCGTATTAGATAGAGGAACCCAGTTTACCTCGAAATTTTGGAACCAGTTGCACGAGACATTGGGAACTAGATTGGAATTCAGTACAGCTTTCCACCCACAGACCGATGGACAGACTGAGAGAGTCAATCAGATTTTGGAAGATATGCTGAGAGCTTGTGCACTAGATTATGGATCTAGCTGGGATGATAATTTACCGTATGCGGAGTTTTCTTATAACAATAGTTACCAAACCAGTTTGAAGATGGCCCCTTTCGAAGCTTTATACGGAAGGAGGTGCAGGACACCGTTATCATGGAACGAAGTTGGAGACCGTCAATTCTTTGGACCAGATTTGATTAAGGAGTCTGAACAGAAGGTTAAGTTGATTCGAGACAGGCTCAAGGTAGCCCAGTCCAGACAGAAGAGCTATGCCGATTCAAAGCGCAAAACGATTGAGTATGAAGTT
>NW_021205273.1:0-691 GCF_002162155.2 Triticum dicoccoides
CGGGCCAGAATCAGCCAAAACTGCGAGTGTTGATGACCAACACGTAGATGCGTTTCAGGGTTTGTTAATCGTGGTAATAACTCTGGGACCCCAAAACAGTGAGTAATAGTCCATGACACGGGCAAGAATCGGCCAAAACTACTAGTGTTGATGACCGACATGTAATAGCGTCCCAGGTTTTGTTAATCATGGAAATCACTCTGGGACCCCAAAACAGTGACTAATAGTCCATGAAACGGGCCAGAATCGGCCAAAACTGTCAGTGTTGATGATCGACAAGTAGACGCATTCCAGGGTTTGTTAATCATGGTAATCACTCCGGGACCCCAAAATAGTGAGTAATTGTCCATGAAACGGGCCAGAATCAGCCAAAACTGCCAGTGTTGATGACCGGCACGTAATACCATCCCGGGGTTTGTTAATCGTGGTAATCACTCTGGGACCCCAAAACAGTGAGTAATATCGATGAAACAGGCCAGAATCGGCCAAAACTAGCAGTATTGATGACCGACACGTAAACACATCCCAGGGTTTGTTAATCGTGGAAATTACTTCGGGACCCAAAAACAACGAGTAATAGTCCATGAAACGGGCCAGAATAGGCCAAAACTGCCACTGTTGATGACCGAGACGTAAACGCATCCCAGGGTTTGTTAATAGTGGAAATCACTCTCCAACCCCAAAACAGTGC
>NW_021205274.1:0-933 GCF_002162155.2 Triticum dicoccoides
ACACGACTCTAAGCATAGCAGGCATAGCAAGGTAGGAACAACACATACATATGGCTCAATCAACTCCTACACATGCTAGTGGGTTTCATCTAGTTACTGTGGCAATGACAGGTCATGCAGAGGAAATGGGTTCAACTACCGTAGCACACAGCAGTTTGAAACGCGTTGTCTTAATGCAGTAAAAGAGAGCAGGAGCGAGAACATGGGATTGTATCGATATGATCAAATGGTTGGTTGCTTGCCTGATGGTTCGATGCACTGATACGGTTCTTCGTTAGGGTAATCACGGTACTCCTCGGAGGCAGAGCCTGTCGCAAAGGACACCGATACACAACCATCACCAAACAATGTGCAACAATATGATGCATGCATGAAACATGGCAATATGAGTGTGTTGGGCTAATGCAACTAAAACCAGAAGGGTTTGAACAAATTTGAATCAAAGATTCAAATTTCAAACTCAAACATGGCCTTTTAAAGTGCTTTTCCTTGTTCTGCTTAAAACATCAATTTAACTTGTTTGATCATGCTTGAAAATAGTACAGATGGATAGATTGGATTTTTCTGATCATTTTTCATATATAATTTGTCTAATTTGGAGTTACAGAATAAAAGTTATGAATTTTTGAAGTTTAAATAATATTCTGGAATTTCCTGATTTAAATTAAATCCAGAAATATATATATTGCGCCAGCATGACGTCAGCATGACGTCAGTGGTCAACTGCGGCTGGCTGGGGTCAAACCTGACGTGTGGGGTCCACACGTCAGTGACAGGGGGGTTTAACAGGGTTAGTTTAATCCTAATTAGGAATTAGTGGCGCTGGGGCCCACTGGTCAGTGTCAGGGGGGTAGTTAGTTTAACTAATTCGGTTAGTGCTAATCCTAATTAGCTAACAGGGTTGGGCCCACCTGTCAGGGACACAGGGGGGGG
>NW_021205275.1:0-960 GCF_002162155.2 Triticum dicoccoides
AGATGAGTTCTAGTCCGAAACCCTGATACTCCGAAAGAGTTTGTCCAGTTTGTACACGAAGTGCGTCCAATTTTTGCCGTGACCCTCTCTACTCTTTCGCACATGCTATGCGGGTGAAATGATGATACCATGCCAAGTTTCAACATTTTCAGAATTCATTTTGTAGTGATTTTCAATTTCACGGTCATTTAGCTCTCTAAACAATTAGGTAAATTACCGAAAAACAACAAATGATGTCAGAACATGTTGGAAATTGATGACGTCGCTTTGAATGCTGCATACTGAACACAAAAGAAGTCCGGAGTTCAAATAAGTTTAAAAAACATTGAAGTGCCCGTGTAACAGATGAGTTCTCGTCCGAAACCCTGATACTCCGAAAGAGTTTGTCCAGTTTGTACATGAAGTGCGTCCAGTTTTTGCCGTGACCCTCTCTACTCTTTCGCACATGCTATGCGGGTGAAATGATGATACCATGCCAAGTTTCAACATTTTAGAATTCATTTTGTAGTGATTTTAAATTTCACGGTCATTTAGCTCTCTAAACAATTAGGTAAATGACCGAAAAACAATAAATGATGTCAGAACATGTTGGAAATTGATGACGTCGCTTTGAATGCTGCATACTGAACACAAAAGAGGTCCGGAGTTCAAATAAGTTTAAAAAACATTGAAGTGCTCGTGTAACAGATGAGTTCTTGTCCGAAACCCTGATACTCCGAAAGAGTTTGTCCAGTTTGTACACGAAGTGCGTCCAGTTTTTGTCGTGACTCTCTCTACTCTTTCGCACATGCTATGCGGGTGAAATGATGATACCATGCCAAGTTTCAACATTTTGAGAATTCATATTGTAGTGATTTTCAATTTCACGGTCATTTAGCTCTCTAAACAATTAGGTAAATGCCCAAAAAACAACAAATGATGTAAGAACATGTTGGAAAATGATGACGTCGCTTTGAATGA
>NW_021205276.1:0-750 GCF_002162155.2 Triticum dicoccoides
AAAACTAAAACCAAAAATAAAAAAAAGCAAAAAACAAAAGAAAATAAATAATGCAGAAAACAAAACAAAAAAATTGGAAAAAAAATAGCAACAATAAGTATTATGTTGTAAGTAGAAACAAAATAAAATAAATAAAGCAACAAAGAAAACAAAAAAAGTGTTTTCAAATTTGAAAACTAATGGCATTAACAAAAAGTTTATAATTTTTCTAAAACTAAAAGCATAAAGAATTAAAAAATAAAGCAAAAAACAAAAGAAAAGAAAATAAAGCAACAAAAAAACAAAAAAAATGCCACCTACTGGGCCCCCACGGCCTGAATACGACTAGAAACCCATCCAAGGGCCAGGATTCAGGCCCGCGGGAGGCCCAGTAGGCCCACATGCGTAGCAGTGATAATTAGGCCCGTAAGCCTGCAATGGAGAGAAGCTCGAGAGGGGTGCGGCAGTGGGGCTTATAAACCACTACGCACCCCTCTCAACTAGCGAGGTGGGACTAAACTTTCGACGCTGCAGCAACACAAGGCCTTTGGTCCCGGTTGGTGGCACCAACCGGGACTAAAGGGGGCATTGGTCACGGTTGGTGACACGAACCGTGACCAATGCCCCCTTTAGTCCTGGTTGGTGCTACCAACCGGGACCAAAGGCCGCCGCTTCCCGCCCTTTGGGCTGCTGAAAAGCGGCCTTTGGTCCCGGTTGGTAGCACCAACCGGGACTAATGCCCACCTTTAGTCCCGGTTGCTGCCACGAACC
>NW_021205277.1:0-872 GCF_002162155.2 Triticum dicoccoides
TCACGTGATGATCGGACACGGCCTAGTTGACTCGGATCATGTGATCACTTAGATGACCAGAGGGATGTCTATCTAAGTGGGAGTTCATAAGATGAACTTAATTATCCTGAACATAGTCAAAAGACCTTTTGCAAATTATGTCGTAAGCTCGCGCTTTAGTTCCACTGTTTAGATATGTTCCTAGAGAAAATATAGTTGAAAGTTGATAGTAGCGATTATGCGATCAGTAGAAAGCTTATGTCCTTAATGCACCGCTCAGTGTGTTGAACCCCAACGTCGTTTGTCGATGTTGCGAACATCGGACATACACGTTTTGATAACTACGTGATAGTTCAATTAAATGGTTTAAGTAGAGGCACCAAAGACGTTTTCGAAACGTCGCGGAACATATGAGATGTTTCGAGGGCTGAAATTGGGATTTCAGGCTCGTGCCCACGTCAAGAGGTATTAGACCTCCGACGATTTTCCTAGCCTGCAAACTAAGGGAGAAAAGCTCAATCGTTGAGCTTGTGCTCAGATTGTCTGAGCACAACAATCACTTGAATCGAGTGGGAGTTGATCCTCCAGATGAGATAGTGATGTTTCCCCAAAGTCATTGCCACCAAGCTGCTAGAGCTTCATGATTAACTATAACATATCAGGGATAGATATGATGATCCTTGAAATATTCATGATGTTTGACACCGCGAAAGTAGAAATCAAGAAGGAGCATCAATTGTTGATGGTTGGTGAAACCACTAGTTTCAAGAAGGGCAAGGGAACAAAGGGATACTTCATGAAACGGCAATTCAGCTGCTGCTCTAGTGAAGAAACCCAAGGTTGAACCCAAACCCGAGACTAAGTGCTTCTGTAATAAGGGGAACAACCACTGG
>NW_021205278.1:0-927 GCF_002162155.2 Triticum dicoccoides
TGCAAAAACATAAAATAGGCAAACGTGAGTACAAATGTACCCAGCAAGACTTACATCAGAACTAACTACATATGCATCATTTTCAACAAAGGGATGGTGGGGTTTAACTGCAGCAAGCCAGCTTTGACTCGGTGGCTATCCTAAACTACGACTGCAAGCGACTCTTTTGAGGTGGCGCACACGAGTCCACATATTCACCATATCAATACACCACTATGGATCCGCTCCCGTCTCCCTACGAGAACGCCATCCATAGCACTCACGCTTATCTTGCGCATTTTAAAGTATCCACTTTCACTTGTCTATGAACTGATATAAGCAACCCAGAAGTCCTTTTCCGCGGACACGGCTATTCGAATAGATGATGTTAACCCTGCAGGGGTGTACTTCTTCATACATGTTTCCACCACTTAGCGTCTGCACACGACATGTGCTCGGCACACTTCAAGCGAAAGCCGACGTGGGTGTAGACCACGACCTACCCAAACACCTAAGTCTCTAGTCCAGGTTTATCGCCTATTCGGGTTCCATCCATGAGGAGATCCGGCCGGAGTTTCGCTCACAGCCCCAAACGATGTGAACAGGGTTCCCGAGATACCAAACGGGCATCCGGTACACCGTGCCACGTACCTACCGCATCACAGCCCACCCCTACGGTCAGCGCTGTCCACGGCCTCCAGTAAGCTACAAACACCAGAAACTACTTGCAACTCCTGGACAGAGGACTAGGGTGAATAAGAAGTCGAGCGGGGTCATATTTCAGGGCCCAATGTATGGTAGTAGCTGAATCATGGATCACAAACACAGAACTCAGTTCCTGAGGACGGCTGCAATGAGACAACCCACCATGTACTCCTACATGGCCTCTCACCGCTACCTTTACCAAATCGTGTTCACACACTTAGCTCACACACAGTAGGACATGTT
>NW_021205279.1:0-977 GCF_002162155.2 Triticum dicoccoides
GTATATTGGATATACATTATGTTAATGTGTACTTTACTAGTACTCCTAGTAGCACCAGGGTATTGGATACCAGTTCGGTTGCTAAGTGTTAGTAACTCGAAATAAAAGCTACGGAATAAACGGAGACTAGCTAAAGGTGAGCTGACGATATATGTTGGAAGTGTTTCCAAGGTTGATATGATCAAGCATCGCACGCTCCCTCTACCACCGAGATTGGTGTTTGCGTTGAGCATAGACATGATTGGATTATGTCTATCGCAATACGGTTATTCATTTAAGGAGAATAATGGTTACTCTATTTTTGAATAATACCTTCAATGGTCTTGCACCTAAAGGAATGGTTTATTGAATCTCGGTCGTAGTGATACACATTTTCATGCCAAAAGATATAAGATAGTAATGATAGTACCACTTACTTGTGGCACTGCCATGTAAGTCATAATGGTACAAAACGCATGAAGAAGCTCCATGTTGATGGATCTTTGGACTCACTCGTGTTTGAAAAGTTTGAGACATGCGAACCATGTCTATTGGTGTATATGCATGAAGAAACTCCATGCAAATGGATCGTTCGGACTCACTTGATTTTGAATCACTTGAGATATGCAAATCATACCACATGGGCAAGATGACTGAAAAGCCTCATTTTCAGTAAGATGGAACAAGATAGCAACTTGTTGGAAGTAACACATTTTGATGTGTGCAGTCGAATGAGTGCTGAGGCATGCAGTGAATATCATTATGTTCTTACTTCACAGATGATTCGAGTAAATGTTGAGTATATTTACTTGATGAAACACAAGTCTGAATTATTGAATGGTTCAAGTAATTTCAGAGTGAAGTAGCAGATCATTGTGACAAGAGGATAAAATGTCTATGATATGATCATAGAGATGAATATCTGAGTTACGAGTTTTGGCACACAATTAAGACATTGTGGAAATTGTTTTGCAATTAATACCGCCTGGAACACCATA
>NW_021205280.1:0-722 GCF_002162155.2 Triticum dicoccoides
ACGTACCATTAAAAGCGACATCATCAACTTTCAACCCTTTCTGACATCATTTTCTCTTTTTCAATCATTTACCGATTTGTTTAGAGAGCTCAATGACCATGAAATTGAAAATCACTACAAAATGAACTCTGAAAATGTTGAAACTAGGCATGGTAACATCATTTCACCCACATAGCATGTGCAAAAGACTACAAAGTGTTACGGCAAAAACTGGACTCACTTCGTGTACAAACTGGACAATCTCTTTCGGAGTATCAGGGTTTCCGACGAGAACTCGTCTGTTATGCGGCTACTTCATTTTCTAAAACTTATTTCAACTCCGGACTTTTTTTGCATTCCGTACATACCATTCAAAGCGACGTCATCAACATTCAACCCATTCTGACATCATTTGCTCGTTTTTAGTCATTTACCGATTTGTTAAGAGAGCTAAATGACCGTGAAATTGAAAATCACTACAAAATGAACTTTGAAAATGTTGAAACTTGGCATGGTATCATCATTTCACCCGCATAGCATGTGCGAAAGAGTTGAGAGGGTCACGGCAAAAACTGGGCGCACTTCGTTTACAAACTGGACAATCTCCTTCGGAGTATCAGGGTTTCGGACAAGAACTCGTCTGTTACGCGGCTACTTCATTTTTTAAAACTTATTTCAACTCCGGACTTTTTTTGCATTCCGTACATACCATTCAAAGCGACGTCATCAGCTTTCAACCCTTT
>NW_021205281.1:0-1036 GCF_002162155.2 Triticum dicoccoides
TTTATTCCATCGTCATACACACCATACAGGGTTTAGTACAAGACCAAACAAAGTACTATTACGGTGAGAAAAGGATTACATCTCATCGGAGGCATTCCAAGCTCCTATACATTATTTTTCTACACCTCCGGAAAGAGTACAAACTAGGTCATATCCCACGAGTCACGCGGGACGATAGACGACACAGCTAGTGCGAACTAGTGATACTACCACTAACTCAGACCGATCCGTAGTAGTCCTCGTAAAAGTCACCTCCATAGCCTGGAAGCTCAACATGATCATCCGGAAACAGACGATCTCGCGGAGCTTGTGGACCATAGGGGCTAGGATGAGGCCTTGGACCAACAGACGGTGGCCTGCGGGGACCGCGAGGTGGGGTGATGCCTCCTACATCACGCCAACCCATCACGTCTGGCAGAGCAGATCTCACAGGATAGAGATCGCGCATATCTGAGAATCCAGCTTGCACCGCCGGTGCGAACCGAGTCAAAGTGGCCCAGTGGTCAGCACGGGTATTGAAGAGCTCTAACCTCAAGGCCCGATTTTCACGGTCCTTATCCTCGAGCATCTCAGCAGTGGTGCGAGTCCATGAATCCTCCTGAGTGGGGTCAGCATAAATAGCCTGGAGATACCCTTGTGCTCCCGGAAGTGATCCTGGCATATACCGGAAATCAGAGTCCCGAAATATACCAGATCTGACTCGCATAATGGTCATCATAGAGTAGGCGGCGTCCTGCACAGCCATCTCAATAGTAATCCCGAGTCCATAGGAGCAGTGAAGAGGCTCGGTGGATCCAGGATAAGATGGAAATATCCTGACAGTGCAGAGATACTGGCTTTGATTAAAGTCTCGGAATTGCTCTTCGACCGTGTACTCAGGATACCAGCGGTATCCAGCCTCAGTCATTACCCTAACCAACTTGGCAGTATGGCCGGGTACATCTAGGCATCGAGTCAGGCGAACCACTTGATTGAGGTCGCGAGTGGCCATCTGAAAGCACAATCATAATGCAAAGGCATTAGAATTTCTAGCAAA
>NW_021205282.1:0-2338 GCF_002162155.2 Triticum dicoccoides
ATTCAATCGTACACTAATCATGCACGCAAATGTGTACGATCAAGATCAGGGACTCACGGGAAGATATCACAACACAACTCTACAAATAAAATAAGTCATACAAGCATCATAATACAAGCCAGGGGCCTCGAGGGCTCGAATACAAGTGCTCGATCATAGACGAGTCAGCGGAAGCAACAATATCTGAGTACAGACATAAGTTAAACAAGTTTGCCTTAAGAAGGCTAGCACAAACTGGGATACAGATTGAAAGAGGCGCAGGCCTCCTGCCTGGGATCCTCCTAACTACTCCTGGTCGTCGGCAGCGGGCTGCACGTAGTAGTAGGCACCTCCAGAGTAGTAGTCGTCGTCGACGAAGGTGGCGTCTGGATCCTGGGCTCCAACGTCTGGTTGCGACAACCAGAAAGAAAGGAAAGGGGGAAAAAGGGGGGAGAAAGCAACCGTGAGTACTCATCCAAAGTACTCGCAAGCAAGGAGCTACACTACATATGCATGGGTATATGTGTAAGGAGGCCATATCAGTGGACTGAACTGCAGAATGCCAGAATAAGAGGGGGATAGCTAGTCCTTTCGAAGACTACGCTTCTGGCAGCCTCCGTCTTGCAGCATGTAGAAGAGAGTAGATGGAAGTCCTCCAAGTAGCATCTCCAAGTAGCATCTCCAATAGCATCGCATAGCATAATCCTACCCGGCGATCCTCCCCTCGTTGCCCTGTAGAAAAGCGATCACCGGGTTGTCTGTGGAACTTGGAAGGGTGTGTTTTATTAAGTATCCGGTTCTAGTTGTCATAAGGTCAAGGTACAACTCCAAGTCGTCCTGTTACCGAAGATCACGGCTATTCGAATAGATTAACTTCCCTGCAGGGGTGCACCAACTTACCCAACACGCTTGATCCCATTTGGCCGGACACACTTTCCTGGGTCATGCCCAGCCTCGGAAGATCAACACGTCGTAGCCCCACCTAGGCAAAACAGAGAGGCCAGCACGCCGGTCTAAACCTAAGCGCACAGGGGTCTGGGCCCATCGCCCATAGCACACCTGCATGTTGCGAGGGCGGCCGGAAGCAGACCTAGCCTAGCAGGCGTTCCAGTCCAATCCGGCGCGCGCCGCTCCGTCGCTGACATCTGAAGTGCTTCGGCTGATACCACGACGCCGGGATACCCATAACTACTCCCACGTAGATGGTTAGTGCGTATAGGCTCATAGCCAACTCAGATCAAATACCAAGATCTCGTTAAGCGTGTTAAATATCCGCGAACGCCGACCAGGGCCAGGCCCACCTGTCTCCTAGGTGGTCTCAACCTGCCCTGCCGCTCCGCCACAAAGTAACAGTCGGGGGCCGTCGGGAACCCAGGCCCACCTCTACCGGGATGGAGCCACCTGCCCCTTCAGCCCCCATCTTCGAACAGTATCACAGGTAATGTAACTGTGTAAAGTATATCGTATATGCCCGTGATCACCTCCCGAAGTGATCACGGCCCAGTAGTATAGCATGGCAGACGGACAAGAGTGTAGGGCCACTGATGGAACACTAGCATCCTATACTAAGCAGTAGGATAGCAGGTAAAGGTAACAACAGTAGTAGCAAGGACAGGCTATGCAGCAGTATAGGATTAACTGAAAGCAGTAACATACTACACTACTCTAATGCAAGCAGTATAGAGGAGAATAGGCGATATCTGGTGATCAAGGGGGGGGGGCTTGCCTGGTTGCTCTGGCAAGAAGGACGAGTCACCAACACCGTAGTCGAACTGGGGGTCGCCGGCAGTCTCGGGGTCTATCAGAAAGAAGTAACGGAGAGGAAACACAATAAATAACAGAGCAATCAAGGCATAACAGGACAACAAGCAGAGCTAGACGTGTTCTAACGCGGTAGTAGGTGATACCGACGAAGGGGGAAAGCATCCGGGAAAGTATTCCCGGTGTTCCGTGTTTTCGGACAGATGAACCGGAGGTGAAATGTTGCAGGTTCACTATGCTAGGGACGCGTGGCGGATGAACGGGCTGCGTATCCGGATCCGTCTCGTCGTTCTGAGCAACTTTCATGTTGAAAATAATTTAATCCGAGTTACGGATTAAAAGATATGATTTTTTAAAGATCTTAATAATTTATGGAATTTAATTAATTATTTAATTTAATCCGAAAATGTATTTATGACATCAGCATGATGTCATGCTGACGTCAGCAGTCAACAGGGTTGACTGGTCAACCTGACCAGTGGGTCCCACTGGTCAGTGACACATTTTAATTAGACATATTAATTAACCTAACAGATTAATTAACTAACCTAAGTGATTAGGTTAATCTAATCAGGATTAATTAAGTTAATTAATTAAT
>NW_021205283.1:0-10871 GCF_002162155.2 Triticum dicoccoides
CCAGAAGAGGCTGAGGATAGGTCAGGGAGGAAAGTTGGCAGAGGTGGATCTATTATCCATTGTAGCTATTGTGGAGCTGCAGGACATAACATAGGTGGGTGCAAAGATTTCAAATTAGGCCTAAAACCCAAGAGGAAGGTAAGAAAAAAGAAAGTTAGAGCAGAGCCTAAAGTTTCCTCCTCCGATGAAGAATATGAAGCCATGACACAGGTAATATAATTGTACAACCTCCTTAAATGCTATTTTTTTACATAACCAGAACTTTACTAATTTATATGGTTTTTGTAATCAGGAGCAGAACATGCAAACTGAGGGGTTATTACAGCAACAACCACCTATTTATGAGGCTGAGGTCATTACAACATTAATGGAAGAGGTATCTAATTGTTTTCATAATTTTATTACTACCATCTAATTCATGACTCCAAGCTAATTAATTTTCCTAAATTATTATAGACAAATGTTGCAAGCCAGACCATAGAACCACCTAATTCAGGCCCTTTACCTCCATCAGCATTTATTGAACAAAATGTCCCAAGCCAACCCCTGTCCAGCCAACAACTACAACAACACAGGAAAATGTTCATAGAAAAAGAGAGGTGCTTGCACTAGCTAAACTTAGACTTGCAGCTGAAAAAAAAGAGATTGCAGATCAGGCAAAGTTTGATGCAGCTTTGAACAAGATCAGAGAGGAAGAGCAAAAGATTTTGCAAGCTGCGGAGAAAAGGAAACAAAAGGCTGCAACAAAAAAGTTAGAGATTGAGGAGAAAAAGAAAGCTGTGCTGAGAGAAAAACAGTTGGCAGCTGAAGAAAAAAGAAAAGAAACGAAAGAGGTTGGTTGAGCAGCAGGAGAAGAAGGCATTTGCAGAGGACAAAAGGAATGCACTACAAGCTAAAAAGATGCAAGCAGAGGAAGCAAAAAAGGCGAAGGCTACAGAAAAGAAAAGAATTGCAGATGAAAAGAGAAAGAAAGCTAAAGATTCACTAAGAGCAGAAGAAATGCAATTTATTATGATGCAAGAGGATGAGCAGGAAAGAATTAGAGGTTGTAAAGAGTATCTTTCTCAAGGGGAGAATTCAAGACAACAGGCATGGGAGAAGCAAAATCTGCAACAAGATACATCCAGGGCACAAGATTGGGAAGAGAGAATGTCATGTGGGGCGCTGCGTACAGGCGCGGGTCGCGCGCCCAGGAGCAGCAGCCGACGGCCACAGATGGCGAGGCATGATCGGGGCAAGGAGTCCTGATCCTACGTTGGTTCCTAGAGTCCAGGAGTAGTTAGTTTCCTAGTTTGTTAGAAGCCCATAAGGCCTTTATATATCCTGTAATCTGCACCCTTTGACGCAAGCAATAAATTATTACCTCCTACCTCCTCCTCTACTCCTAATCTCTTCTCTACACCATTGGGAAGTTAGGCAAAACCCCTAGCGCTCCTATCAATCGAGACTACGAACTACGTAGTCGAGGTCCTGTTGTCTTGGGCACCGAGGTCCTTGACAGCTCGGTATCGGGTTCCAGGTGATCCTCTTCCTCGTCCGCGCTCCATCCGCAGCCCGCCTCCACCCCTGCGTCCGCGCCCAGCACACCTCCATCGCCACCATCCTCCGCTGCCTCGATCACTTCCGGCATGGCAGAACCAACCACCGCTGATCTGGCCAAGATGATCGAGGCCTTGACTGCAACGGTGGCGTCTTTGCAGACGTCCGTCGCCGCACTCCAAAAGGACAAGTCCGCCTCCTCGTCGAGCGCTGACGGCGCCCACGATGGGCAGCACCACAATGATCGACCGCCCCGGTTTCAGAAGATGGACTTCCCCAAGTTCGACGGCAAGTCAGATCCTCTCGCATTCATCAACAGATGCGAGTCCTTCTTCCATCAACAACGGATCGCCGAGGAGGAGAAAGTGTGGATGGAGTCATACAATCTCGAGGGTACTGCCCCACTATGGTATATGCAGGTTCAGCGCGACGAGGGCACGCCTCCGTGGCGCCGCTTCACCGAGCTGCTCAATCTCCGCTTCGGGCCACCTCTGCGCGCTAACCCGCTGGGCGAACTAATGGCGTGCAAGCGCACAACGTCTGTCGTCGACTTCCAGGAGCGGTTTGAGGCGCTCCTCCCCCGGGCAGGCATCTTATCAGAGACACAAAAGGTTCAGATCTTCACCGCGGGACTCCAGCCACCCCTCAGCCTCGACGTGGAAATCCACAACCCGCAGTCCCTCGCCGTCACCATGAGACTCGCCCACAAATTGGAGCTGTGCGACCAGTGCGTGCTCGCCTCTGCGCCACCGGTGCGTTTTCAGCAGAAGGGCATCTTGCCGGCGCCCGTACCATGCCTCGCGCCCCCCGCACCGGCTCCACCAGCTGCACCCCAGCATGCCCCCAGTCTGCCGGAAGGGCGCCAAATCAAATGCCTGTCACAGGCAGAGATGGAGGAACATCGTCTGCTGGGCCTATGCTTCAATTGTAATGAGAAGTTTGGCAGGGGCCACAACCGCGTGTGCCAGCGCATCTTTCTCCTCGACCTGGCGCCGAACGACGACGACGACACGGCCTCTGCCACCGTTGATGCCTCGCCAGCCGACCCTCGGATCTCGCTCCACGCGATCTCCGGCGTGCGCACGAGCGAGACCATGCAGATGCATATCACCCTCGGGGGTGTCTCCCTTCTCGCCCTGATCGAATCAGGCTCCACCCACAACTTCATCACCGAGGAGGCGGCCGCTCGTGCTACACTGCCATCCCCCACCACCGAGAAGATGCGTGTCACGGTGGCCAACGGCGAGCACGTTCCGTGCCAGGGCGCATACCGCATCGTGTCCTTCCGCATCGACCAAGAGGCGTTCTCCGAGGATTTCCTCGCCTTGCCGCTCGCGGGCTACGACATCGTCCTGGGCACGCAGTGGCTGTCGACGCTTGGACCGATCCTATGGGATTTCCGCGCCCTCTTCATGATGTTCTAGCGGAGGGGCCATCGGGTCTGCTGGCGTGGCATTGCAGGACAGGACGGGCCAGCCCTGAAATCATGCAGTGGCCGCGATTTCCTCGATGCCATCATCACCGAGTTCGACGGCATCTTCGCCGAACCCTCCGGCGTGCCACCACCCCGCAGTCGCGACCACGGCATCACCCTGCTGCCCGGTTCCGCCCCAGTGGCCGTCCGTCCGTATTGCTACCCGGCCGCGCACAAGGACGAGCTGGAGCATCAGTGCGCCGCCATGCTAGCCCAGGGCATCATCCGAGCGAGTTGTTCCACATTCTCATTACCGGTACTGCTGGTCCGCAAGCTCGACTGGTCCTGGCGCTTCTGCATCGACTACCGCGCCCTGAACGCTATCACCGTCAAGGATGCGTTTCCGATCCCGGTGGTGGACGAACTCCTCGACGAGCTCCGGCGCGCTCATTTCTTCACCAAGCTCGACTTGCGCTCCGGCTACCACCAGGTGCGGATGCATGCGGAGGACATCCCAAAGACCGCCTTCCGTACCCATGACGGCCTCTACGAGTTCCTGATGATGCCGTTCGGCCTCTGCAACGCGCCGGCGACGTTCCAGGCACTCATGAACGATCTGCTGCGGCCATACCTGCGCCGCTTCGTTCTCGTCTTCTTTGACGACATCCTCATTTTCAGCGAGACGTGGGTAGACCATCTCCGACATGAGCGCACCGTCTTCACCGTCCTGCACCAGCACCGGCTCTTTGTCAAGCGATCCAAATGCGCGTTCGCCGTCGAGTCGATCTCCTACCTGGGTCACACCATCTCCGCTGCAGGAGTGGCCATGGATCCAGAAAAGGTGCAGGCCATGGCCGATTGGCCGCAGCCACGCTCGGCGCGCGCGGTCCGGGGGTTCCTCGGCCTTGCGGGGTACTATCGCAAGTTTGTCAAGGAGTTTGGCGTGGTTGCCGCGCCATTGACGGCCCTCCTTCGCAAGGATGGTTTCTCCTGGTCGCCGGAGGCGGCAGCAGCTTTTACCGCCCTCAAGACGGCGGTCACCACGGCTCCCGTCCTCGCGTTGCCGGACTTCACGCGGCCGTTCATCGTCGAGTGTGACGCCTCTACGTACGGATTCGGGGCCGTCCTTCTTCAGGACCAGCACCCGGTGGCTTTCTTTAGCCGGCCGGCCACGCCACGTCACCATTCCCTGGCAGCATATGAACGGGAACTCATCGGCCTGGTGCTCGCTATTCGTCATTGGAGACCATACCTCTGGGGGCGCCAATTTGTGGTAAAAACTAATCACTACAGTCTCAAATTCCTACTTGACCAGCGTTTGGCAACCATTCTGCAGCATCATTGGGTCGGCAAACTACTGGGGTTCGACTTCACCGTGGAGTACAAGGCCGGTAGTACAAACACGGTGGCAGACGCCCTTTCCCGCCGCGACACGGAGGAGACGTCGGTCATGTCGATATCGGGTCCTCGCTTCGACTTCATTGATCGCCTCCGGCAAGCTACGACAACCGACCCAGTGCTCGTCGCGCTGCGTGAGGATATCACGGCGGGTACACGGCAGCAGCCGTGGTCGCTCTCCGACGGCCTCGTCACTTTCAACGACCGCCTCTACATTCCACCGTCGTCCCCGCTACTCCAGGAGCTCCTCACCGCAGTGCACGACGACGGGCATGAAGGCGTCCTACGCACCCTGCATCGTCTCCGCCGTGACTTCCACGCACCTAACCTTCGCAAGACGGTGCAAGAGTACGTCCGCGCCTGCGGTACTTGCCAAAGGTACAAGTCCGAGCACTTGCACCCCGCCGGTCTGCTGCTGCCGCTGCCGGTGCCCACGGGCGTGTGGACTGACGTCGGCATCGACTTCGTGGAAGCGCTCCCTCGCGTGGGCGGGAAGTCCGTCATACTCACCGTGGTGGATCGCTTCAGCAAGTACTGCCACTTCATGGCGCTGGCCCACCCGTACACGGCAGAGTCGGTGGCACAGGTGTTCTTCGCCGAGATCGTGCGTCTCCATGGCGTTCCGCAGTCCATGGTTTCGGACCGCGACCCCGTCTTCACCTCGGCGTTTTGGCGGGAGCTCATGCGCCTCACCGGGACGAAGCTGCACATGACGTCGGTGTTTCATCCTCAGTCGGATGGCCAGACGGAGGCTGCTAACAAGATCATTGTTATGTACCTGCGTTGCCTCACAGGGGATCGTCCGCGACAGTGGCTACGGTGGCTTCCCTGGGCCGAGTACATCTACAACACCGCCTACCAGACGGCGACCCAAGAAACTCCGTTCAAGCTCGTGTATGGACGCGACCCTCCCACTATTCTCTCTTACGAGCCACGCGACACGAGGGTGGCGGCCGTAGCAAAAAGCATGGCGGAGCGGGACGAGCTACTCGCTGATGTCCGCTATCGACGACAGCAGGCGCAGGCGGTCTACAAGTCCTACTACGACAGACGCCATCGCGACGTCAAGCATGTAGTGGGCGATTGGGTGTGGCTTCGTCTTCGCCAGCGCGCCGCATCTTCTCTCAACTTGCCAACCAGGGGCAAGCTCAAGCCACGCTTCTACGGGCCGTACCGCATTTCCGAGGTCGTCAACGACGTCGCCTACCGCCTTGAGCTACCGGTGCACTCGCGCCTCCATGATGTGTTCCACGTGGGCCTCCTCAAGAAGTTCTTCGGCACGCCTCCAACTGCACCGCCGGGTTTGCCTCCAATCCACAACGGTGCGGCTGTCCCGGAACCAGAACGCGTGACTCGTTCACGCCTCGCACGCGGCGTTCGCCAGCTCCTTGTCCACTGGAAGGGCGAGGCTGCGTCATCGGCAACATGGGAGGATTTTGACAGTTTCGTCGAGCGCTACCCCACTTTTCAGCTCGAGGACGAGCTGCTCGTCGAGGGGAGGAGAGATGTCATGTGGGGCGCTGCATACAGGCGCGGGTCGCACGCCCAGGAGCAGCAACCGACGGCCATAGATGGTGAGGCATGATCGGGGCAAGGAGTCCCGATCCTACGTTGGTTCCTAGAGTCCAGGAGTAGTTAGTTTCCTAGTTTGTTAGAAGCCCATAAGGCCTTTATATATCCTGTAATCTGCACCCTTTGACGCAAGCAATAAATCATTACCTCCTACCTCCTCCTCTACTCCTAATCTCTTCTCCTGCACCATTGGGCAGTTAGGCAAAACCCCTAGCGCTCCTATCAACCGAGACTACGAACTACATAGTCGAGGTCCTGCTGTCTTGGGCACCGAGGTCCTTGACAGAGAAAGAAACAAGCAGAAGAATGGAACAGAGCACAAGCCCAAGCCGAGGAAGGAAAGAAACAAGCAATGGAAGAAAATCTCAGGTTGGCAAGTGAGAAGCAAAGGCAGGATGAATGCCAAGCAAAGCGGAGCACTTTGGAGCAGTAACATGTGCCAAAGAGACCTTACTTCAGTCAGGCCATGACATATTTTAAGAAACCAAGAAAAAGTAGCTTGTTTGATATATTTAGGGAGGAGAGGATATAAGCATTTCATACATGAACTGTTGTGTGTTTTCTTTTGTTAAGTTGAAGAACTCCTTTATTTGCTTTCACCAACCTGTTAGACTAATCATGCTATTTTCAAGATCATGTAATGATCAGGCAAACCTTGTTAAATTGAATGCTTTTGTGAAATGTATGAAACATGTTAGCCCCTGTTCTGTTCAACTGTTGCGTGTATGAAAATAGATTATTTTGGCACATGATTTTTGCTCCTTGTCTGTTCTATATTTTTTTAGAAACATGTATGATTCAAATGAAGTTAGTATGCCCTGTACTCAACTACTGGACTTCCTAGCAAATTAATAAGCCGCCAAACTTGCTACAATTCCCAGCAATTTTTGTACAGTAAAGCAATACAGAATCAGGCTTGTTGAGAAGCAAGAAGGAAATCAACAGCAAAACGACAGTACTGGTGTACCAATGCTTTGGCGCAGGTCTTCTAGGAAACGTATGTCACAATTGTTATGATCCTCATCCTGGATGCGTACAATTTCTGATTGGACTGCCAGTTTGGCAAAAGGTAGCATACAAATTTCATTATGTAGCATGCCAGTTTGGCAAATTGCCTATTCTACTTGACATAGTGGCATCCTAATTCACTAGAAATTTAGATTGAGCCGTCGGCCTCGCCAGGCCCAGTGTCATCCAGGCTGCCGAGCCAAGCCGTCGACGAGAAGATCAGCAAGATCACGGCGGGAAGGCATCCTCGATGCCCACCTCTGTCAGCTTGACGCGACACGTCTTCACGAGGACGTCGAGCAGCGCGGTCGGTCTCCAACTGCCGTCGCCAGGAGCACGTGGGTGCGCGAGTCTGCAGCACGTCCATCACCGGCGTGCGTGCGAGCGAGGAGCACACGCCCGGCGCCACACCTCCAGCCACTGACAGCATCGCCGGCGTCGTGGGTGCGACGCCCAACCTTGCCGCGGTTGATGGGGCCGGAAACAGGTTCCCCGTCATGCCATCGCCGCCCGTCGAGAGAGAGGAGAGGAATTTGTGATTTAGGGTTAGGAAGGTAATGGGGAATTTTGGCCTACCAGTGCGCCACCCGTCTGGTTTAGGGGGTGTTTGGTTTAGAAGTCCTAGGACTTTTTCTAGTCCCAGGGACTAATCAAAAAAGACTCTCCAGTAGAGTCTTTTTCTAGTCCCTATAGAAAAAGTCCCTCCCGTTTGGTTCCTAGGGACTTTTTAGGGACTTTTTCTAGTCTCTGGGACTAAAAAGTCCCTGAACCAAACACCCCCTTAACCGGTTTGGCTCGACCAGCCCGCGAGCTGACGTGGCAGTGGTCTGGGCCTCGCATGTACGGGGAGAGTAGCCAGGTTCGTATGAGATAGGCACAGAGGACCGTTTTGGAGTGTTTCTGCGTATTTGAGGACCGTATCGGAGCAATCGACGAGTGCCATGACTGTCTTGTTATGCACCGGATAGTACAGGTACCGTAGTTGTAATTATCTCCTCCCGTCCTGTCCCACTAGTCGCGCACGTCACCGGCCAGCTCGCCGTGGTCGAGTCGCGTGCTGGCCATCGCGCTCGCCGCCGCGTCTCACCACGCATGCAGGACGTCGCGACCCCAGGCCTTAGTTGCATCGCCTGTGGGCCCATCGGGAGTGGAGAGGGAAAGGGGATTGGGGACGAATAGGGAAAGGGAATTGAGAGGAGAGGATAGAGGAGGAAGATAAGACAAGAGAGACTAACTTGTGGATCCATAATGTCAGTGAGAGCAGTGAATGAACCCGCCTTGAATTGTTTGTTTCTATCTCCGGTGCGCCAAACATGTATAAGGTTAGAATAGACCGGGATCAAAGAGGTCAGGGTACCAACTTCAGGGATTTGAAGGTGAGGGTTCATTTACATCAGCCTCTACAAAGTCAGGGTTTATTTCAGACTTTACTCGAAGAGTTACCCTAACCGCCACGGTTGCCACCTCGACCCGTGTCGTTTTATTATTCTTGAGGCTCTCGGTGAGTTAGTTTCGTTCGGGAGGATTAATCCCAGCAAACAGAATAGGGGTTTTTCGATCGAACCAAGCGTTCACTCGCACGTCGTCTCCAGCTGACGTTCCATAAATACAGTAATTCATACGAATGTAAAAGGGAAAACAGTGAGCCAAACCAGCCTATTATTATCTGCTAGGAACTTTTAGAACCAAACTGTAAACCTACTCCTACAAGATTGATGGATGCAAATAGAGACGAAACAAAAAATTTAAGATAAAAGACCATGCAAGTTCACGTCCTAATTATTTTCTGTGCTCGTCGCGCGCGAGCATTTTCGTAGCGGTTGAGTTGGTCGCCCCGTGTTCACTTGAGACGTAGAAACCGGTGGTATCTTCTCACCAGGTTCTTAGCGAGAGCCGCCATCGTCGTCGAAGGCGGCAGCGGCGGCATCACCGTCCTTGAAGGCGGCGATGGCTGCGCCTGTGCCTGTTGCTGCTGCTGCTGCTCACGAGTCTTCACCGACAGGTCCACCATCTTACGCATGGTGGGAGTCGCGTACCTCGCCCTCCCAACTTTGACCGACGTGCGCTAATGCGAGTGCGCGCTCATGCCGCACAGCAACGACGCGTGCCCCGACAGGTCGTACTCCCTCCGGTCCCCCATGCGCTCTCTCAGCTCGCCCAGCTCCGCCGCCAGCTCCGCGCACCCGGCATCGCCGTTCGCGCCCAGCGGCGACTGCATCAGCGCCATGCGCCGGCGGCTGAGCATCTCCGAGGCCTCCGCGTGCTCGCCGCGCTCGGCCGCCGCCCGCGCCGCGGCGATGTCCTCGGCGGCCTGCACGCGGAGGCGCTCCCGCTCGACCTCCACGTCCGGCTCTGCCTCCGGCGCCTCCGCTGGCCTCTTCACTGCCACCTCCTCGCCTGCCACGTCCACCGACTGCCCGGTCGGAGTATTTGACAAAAAATTACCACATTAGGGGTATCCGTTCCACAGAACTATCACTTTCAAAAAAGTGACTAATAACTACCGAAAATTTTAAATTTTGTGACAAAAAACTACCAAATCGTGTTGATCGTCCAGTTAGCCGTTTTAACCGCTTAACTGACAGGGATGGCCCACATGGCAGGCCGACGGCGGCCCTAACGGTTAACGGACGCCGCTCGCGGCCGTTAGTGGCCCGGCTCGGTTGGAACCAGCCAGGGGCTAGGTCAAAACGACCGACCGACCGGCCGACCCTCACTCACTCTCACTCACTCACTCCTCTCCCCGAGCTCTCTCTTCTTCCTCTGTTTCCTCCAGCGACTGCGACGCGGCGGCGCGAGGATGCCTTCCTGGCCCAACAGCAACGAGACATCCGACGCCGACGATGACGAGTACATGGATGAGTACAGTAGCATGCAAATGGAGTATTTTGTAAGTGAGCTCACCTCTGTTCTCTCCTATGCTAGGGTTAGGGTTAGGGTTTGAGCTCACTCTGCTCGTCCATGTAGTTCTTATGTGTGAGGTGTTGTGGCTGATATATATGGGGTTGGTACTGCAGCAAACTCCTAACACGGTGATAGATCCAAGTTTCAGTGGGCTTGTGGTTGAATCTGACCGTAGGTGCATCCTGCACAGGCAGAGACCAGGCAGGTTTGTGGCATTTGAAGGGACTGACACTGGAAGGAGATTCATTGGATGTGCTACTACGGTAAGATCAACTAATTGTTAGTGGTTTTCATGTGTAGATTTATTTGGTGGTACATAGTGCAAACAACATTGATATTCTTGTTGTTTCAGTATCTGTTTACTGAAAACTGAAGTACAAAGCTGGTGTGGTGTTCATGTGTTAGCTAAATCTCTGATAGGAACTGAATTTAGGGAACATCTAAAATTGGTCTAACTGAATTTCTTTGTTACCGCATTCAGACAAACATTGATATGTATGTATGAATTATGTAACTGAATTTTACTGGATTTAGGTATCATTAATATTTCACTGCATTTTTAGGATGATGTGAACTGTGGTGTTCTGGAGTGGGTAGATGCCTCTTGGCCAGTAATTCTGCAGAGGTGTTTAACCAAGCTGTGGGATATGTATCATGAGGAGAACCTTGGTAGAGTCCAAGACAAAGAAGCTCATGAGATAGAGGCTGAGAAATTGAAGAAGGAGCTGGATTCTCTTGCCAATCAGTACAGTCAACTTGTGGATGATGTATCTAAGCTGTTTGATTACCAGGATGGGCAGAAATCCCATGACATGGATTACACAAGCCAGGCAATCAATGAACTTAAGGAGAAGAAGCATCAGCTTGAGGAGCAGGCAAAGATTGAGGTTCAAATGGAGAAGCTTAAGCTGAAGAAAGAACAGAGGTGCATCCTGCAGAGTCAAGCTGATATCATTCAAAACACCAGGAAGGCCATGAAGGAGATACAAGTGGAGAGAGACCTCCTTAAAGAAGAGAAGAAGAAGCTGGAGCATGT
>NW_021205284.1:0-1125 GCF_002162155.2 Triticum dicoccoides
GGATAATACAGTTATAGCATGAATAAAAGACAATTATCATGAACAAGGAAATATAATAATAACACTTTTATTATTGCCTCTAGGGCATATTTCCAACAGTCTCCCACTTGCACTAGAGTCAATAATCTAGTTCACATCGCCATGTGATTAACACTCACAGGTCACATCGTCATGTGACTAATACCCAAGAGTTTACTAGAGTCATTAGTCTAGTTCACATCACTATGTGATTAACACTCAATGAGTTTTATGTTTGATCATGTTGCTTGTGAGAGAGGTTTTAGTCAACGGGTCTGAACCTTTCAGATCCGTGTGTGCTTTACAAATCTCTATGTCATCTCCTAGATGCAGCTACCACGCTCTATATGGAGCTATTCCAAATAACTGTTCTACTTGGAGCTATTCTAAATTGTTGCTCCATTATATGTATCCGGTCTCTCTACTCAGAGCTATCCGGATAGGTGTCAAGCTTGCATCGTCGTAACCTTTACGACGAACTCTTTTACCACCTCCATAATTGAGAAAAATTCCTTAGTCCACTAGTTACTAAGGATAACTTTGACCGCTGTCCTGTGAGCCATTCTTGGATCACTCTTGTACCCCTTGACTGACTCATGGCAAGGCACACTTCAGGTGCGGTACACAGCATAGCATACTGAAGAGCCTATGTCTTAAGCATAGGGGACGACCTTCGTCCTTTCTCTCTATTCTGCCATGGTCGAGCTTTAAGTTTTAACTTCGTACCTTACAACTCAGGCAAGAACTCCTTCTGTGACTGGTCCATCTTGAACACCTTCAAGATCATGTCAAGGTATGTGCTCATTTGAAAGTATTATTAAGCATTTTGATCTATCCTTATAGATCTTGATGCTCAATGTTCAAGTAGCTTAATCCAGGCTTTCCATTGAAAAACACTTTCAAAATAACCCTATATGCTTTCTAGAAATTCTACATCATCTCTGATCATCAATATGTCAACAACATATACTCATCAGAAATTCTATAGTGCTCCCACTCACTTCTTTGGAAATACAAGTTTCTCATAAACTTTGTATAAATCCAAAATCTTTGATCATCATCAAAGCATACATTCCAACTCCGAGATGCTCACTCCAGTCCTTAGAA
>NW_021205285.1:0-2830 GCF_002162155.2 Triticum dicoccoides
GCCGGAGTCCATCACCCATGTGCCCGTGGTGGAGGAGCCGGCCATGGGAGCGTCGAAGGTACTGTTCAGGGCCGCGATGAGGGCGGAGCAGTCCCATGCTGGTGCGCCGCTGCCGTGAGCGCCAGGTCCAGGCTGTATGTACGGCGTCGCGGGAGGTGGTGGGTTGTTGCCGAATGCGTTGCCATGAAGAGGCGCGAGCTGCATCGTGTAAGCCTGCGCCTCTTCATGTTGCCGCGGATCGAACGCAGCAGGAGCGCCGTTCTTCTTCTTCTTCTTCTGCCAGCGACCTCCGCCGCCGCCTCCACCGTCACCGCCTCCAGCGCCACCACCGGAGTTGCCACCGGAAGAGGAATCGGACCCGGCGGTGTTCCCGTAGAGCGCTATCTGGGACGAGGATGGAGATGGTGTGCCCGGGGCGGGGTGGGCGAGCTGGTTCTCACGAAGGAGCAGAAGGGATCGTGTCTGCAAGAACGTCGGGGCTGGGACCTGCATGGTGACCAGGGTGATGATGTCCGCGAAGCGGGGATTCAGCCCACGAAGGCAGGTGAGAACCAGGGTCTGGTACGACACCGGCTGTCCGACATCGCGAAGAGCGTCAGAGAGAGACTTCAGCCGGTGGTAGTAGGCGGTGATGGTGAGATCGCCCTGGACGACGACGCGGAACTCCGCCTCGAGGTAGACGGTGTGGGTGAGCTGGTTGTCCAACAAGAGGTTGTGGATGAGCGCGTAGGCCTCGTACGCGGTCTGATCCTGAGCCATGATGATGTCAAGGATGTCGTCGCTGATGGAGCCGTAGAGCCACGAGCGGACGACGTAGTCAAGGCGAGACCACTCGGTTGTGCGCTCGCCGGCCGGCGTGTCGGTGGAGATGTGGCCGGTGAGCTCGTACTTGTCAAGGAGAACACCCATCAGCATGCGCCACTTCGAGTAGTTGGAGGCCTGGAGGTCAAGGACGATGGGAACGTGCGTCTTGATGCTGGCGACGTTGACGGCGAGAGAAGCCGGCGACGCAGTAGGAACCATGGTGGTGGAGAGGGCGCAGGAGGTGAGGGCATTCGCGGTGGAGGAGGTCTGGGCTGGAGTCGTCATGGTGGCGACGGAAGCGAGATTAGATCGAAAGGGCTGATACCATATAAACGTGTATCGTGAGAAGTAGTTTGAGGGAAGACGCCTCAGAACAGGGGCGATCGGCTCATATATATATATGACACGGTTACAAAGGCTTGGAAGCCAAGAAACAATCTACACGTATCAACAAGATATGATAGATACAAGACATTTCCATCTATACAAGATCTACATACGTTAACAAGAACTGCGTTTTCTATTCCTTATTCAGAAGGCATGAAGATATAAAAAATTCTCGTGAATCCATGAGATTTAACCCAAGAGCGAAATCAACAGACAAATATGAATACATGAGAATCATTTATTTTTCTGGAACCTACATGAGATGATATGTATCAGTTAAGATCATATTAACAAATCTGGCTCCCGCTTAGAGGAGCTTATGTCGATGAATGCAGACAGGAAGGACATACGGGAGGAGACCGACCGCATGAACGAGCTGCTATACAGAGAGGAGATGTTGTGGATGCAGCGGTCTCGTATTGCATGGTTGAGGGAAGGTGACCGCAACACTCAGTTTTTTCACTAGAAAGCGGTGTGGCGTGCGCGGAAAAATCGCATTAAGGCACTCACTGATGAGGCAGGGGTCACGTACACGGACCATGGTTCCATGGCGGCTATGGCCACAGCCTACTTTTCTAAGCTTTTTACTGCTGATTCTTCTCTCTGTTGGATCCAGTTATAGATTTGATATAGTCTCGTGTGACTAACAGTATGAATGATGGCATGTGCGCAGATATTTTAGACAAGGAAATAGTTGATGCTCTCTCCTAGATTGGACCACTCAAGGCGCCAGGGCCGGATGGATTCCCAACCCGCTTCTTCCAGAGGAACTGGGCAGTTATGAGAGAACAGGTTATGGCAGGAGCGCTGGAATTTTTTCGTACATGGATCATGCCTGAGGGGGTGAATGACACTTCCATTGTTCTCATCTCAAAGGTGGATAACCCGGAGAGGCTAACTGAGTTCCGTCCAATAAACCTATCTAATGTCATATATAAGGTGGTGTCAAAGTGTTTGGTGAATCGAGTGAGACCTATTTTGGATAATATTATCTCACCTCAACAAAGTGCCTTTTTCCTTGGAAGGATGATTATAGATAATGCACTAATTGCCTTTGAGTGTTTCCACTTTATTCAACAGGAGAAGGACCCTAACAAGAGCTTCTGTGCATATAAGCTGGATTTATCAAAAGCTTATGACAGGGTGGACTAGATATTCTTGGAGCGAATGATGAAAAAGATGGGCTTCGCTCGTCGGTGGGTGGACTGGATTATGCCTTGCGTCACCTCGGTGAGATACACAGTGAAATTCAATGGAACCCTCTTGGAATCATTTGCACCGTCGTTCGGGCTACGGCAAGGTGATCCTTTGTCTCTGTTTTTGTTCCTGTTTGTGGCTGATGGTCTATCTGCTTTGCTGAAAAATGGAGAGCAAAGAGAAGATTATACCCCACTAAAAATACGCCCAAGAGCGCCGGGCGTGTCTCACTTATTATTCGCAGATGATACGTTGCTCTTCTTCAAGGCAGAGGTGGACCAAGCTAAAAAGGTCCAACAAATGCTAAATACATATGCAAAGGCCACTGGACAATATATTAATCCGTCTAAATGTAGTGCCCTATTTGGCACTTCGTGTCCAGCCATGATGGAAGACGTGGTGAGAAATATTCTTAAGAGTGCGTTATATCGACTAAAGGGGG